>NW_021319634.1:894733-921030 GCF_001605985.2 Dendrobium catenatum
GAGTGCATTCTATGTACATAGGCTCTGGAGGTCATCTCATGCCATCGAACTTTTATGCGGGTGGATCTTTAATAGCATGAGAAGTATATCCATATGCTGCGGGACCTTCTTCAAATTATTTCAGCCCATTCAACGCACATTTGCCAACTCCAGGAGGTCAGCAAGAGACAAGAAGCAGACCCATACACCTCATCTCATATGTATATTTCAAATTGAATGGGTTCATTGGGTTTGCAAAATAGATTTTGGATAATTAAATAGTTGCAATAAAAGATTATCATAGTAGTTTAAATTACCCAGTTACATTTATTTGTAATTTTGTACATTATCCACCCCTTCACACTGACTTTGCCTTCAAGGTCGAGTAGGAAAAAAAGACTGAACTCTCTTAATAAAATGAGATCTTCTATTTCTATATCTTGAGCTTAATGTTTATTTAATAAAAAGAGATCTTCCTTGCATTTCTTATTGCCTTTAATAGGCGAGGGCATAGCATGGGATAGAGGCAAGCGACAGAACAAAAAAAAAAAAAAAATACATTTTTTGTCTTATTTGAAGTGCATGTCGGTTAGTCACTGATAATTTTGTTCTATATTAGGGTCAGATTAAAAGCTTCCTTTTCACACATGTTTATTTAAAAAGGAGCAAAGTTGTCAAAAGTTTTGCTAAAAGAAAACGCCAATTCAGTTGGCGTAGTCCGCATGTCGCGTGAGCCTAGGAGAATTGACCAAGGCTTTTGGCACACTCCTCACAAACTTGGATCGATGATTCGTTTGGCGCACTCAACCCACCTAGGTGAGACGTGATCGACGTGCAATCAAGAGCGTGAGTCTAGGCTCATATGTTAGCTGGATTAAATAGTCAAGGATGACATAGAAATAATAATTCAATTTATTTATTAATAAAAAATTACATTCGTGATCACCCGGGGAAGGATTGGTGGTGCGTTAACTTTCTATAAGTAATGCTTATATTATAAGATTTGTAATTCACACTAATTATAATTTTTGTCTCAGACAAACTACTATGTATCGTAGTCGGGATATCGTCCACCCATTTGCAGGTGGTCACAGGCAGAATGCGACCTCGATGCAATAAAGCAATAGATGATGTTGCCGAGTTAGCAAGCAAGGTTGACAGATCATTGTATATTGATTGTAGTGTATTTGATACACATGAGCATTAGTCCTCCCCTGCTGAGCGGCCATACAGACACCGGACCGATACTAAGGGGTGAAGGAGATCAATTTTAGATTCTCTTAGGAGAATTACTGCCACTGATGTACGCGCTGACAAGTTTCAGGCATCGAGTGCATTCTATGTACATAGGCTCTGGAGGTCATCTCATGCCATCGAACTTTTAGGCGGGTGGATCTTTAATAGCATGAGAAGTATATCCATATGCTGCAGGACCTTCTTCAAATTATTTTAGCCCATTCAATGCATATTTGCCAACTCCATGAGGTCAGCCAGAGACAAGAAGCAGACCCATACACCTCATCTCATATGTATATTCCGGATTGAATGGGTTCATTGGATTTACAAAATAGATTTTGGATAATTAAATAGTTGCAATAAAAGATTATCATAGTATTTTAAATTACCCAGTTACATTTATTTGTAATTTTGTATCATTAATAATATAATACTTGCATTTACATTCTCTTATCCATAGGATTGACGAAGAACAAACACCTGAGGATGCAGAAGATGGCCCACCAGAGTTGCTTTTTATCCATGGCGGACACACTAGCAAGATCTCTGATTTCTCCTGGAACCCTTGTGAGGATTGGGTCATTGCCAGCGTTGCTGAAGATAACATCCTTCAGATATGGCAGATGGCAGAGAATATCTACCATGACGAAGATGATTTGCCCAACGACGAGCCTTCAAAAGCCTCTTAATATAAATTCATGATATTCTTGGGATAATTGAAGGGGCTGCCTTCACAATATTCTAGGAATGCCTGCTATTTATTAAAGCTGAATTATAAAGGGTGGGTGGCTACTGGCTGTTTTGTATTTTAGGTTTTCTTTGAGATTATTTTTTATTACTTCTTAAAGTAATTTTTTAGATGTAAAACTGAATTATATGGAACTTTTGATTACTTGCAGCTGAAGAGTAGGACCGGATTCCCCTCAATATTGGGTTTGAAATGATTTTTGTCATTTTAATGTCGCAAGTTATAGGTCTTTGATTATGAATTTCGAATTTGAGAATTTATTTTAATTATTTGGTTCAATATCACTTTACATTGTCTTAATATTATTTATATAGATTTTTTTAATTTGTAAGAATAAAGAAGTCATTGGATAATGGGGCTGAGTGAAAAAAAGTTTAGTTGAAGTTTAATTGTCAAATTATTATTATATAAATTTAAGGTTATATGAAAATTAAATATATTAAATTTAAGTTAATTTGTTTTGCTTAACATTTATGTTAAATTTATTAATTAAATTTAGTTAATTATATAAATGTGTTAATAATTGTTCATTGCTGATTCAATGGTTTATTGGTCGAACAATCAGAACACTGAGTTTAATACGAAAGGTGTATTGGAATTCCAGTTAATCAATTGGTTTTGCTTGATCGGTTGAACTTACCAGTTTTCAAAACAATGCTTATGAGTTATGACCCTTTACATAGCTCACTTTGGTATGTTGGTTTGATGCTTTAGTTATCAATTAAGATATTTTGGTTTCGAGTCTTATATATGGGATATGTGTATGAGTTTGTCGTAATTGACTAAAATGTATAAAAAGAGTGAATATAGGATATTTATTGTCGGTTACTCATAAAATAATTTTTCATTTATATATTTCATGATTATATTAAGGGAAAAAATAAATTAAAACTTGGCATTTGTTGTGATAGATAAAACAATATCTCTACTTTATAGACAATATTTTTAGAGGCACCATTAAAATGAATATGAAAGCTTGGATCTTAATGATGATGTAATTTATGTTAAAGGATATATACAAATAGAAACTTTGATGTAATGGGTCACCCAAGTAAACATTCATTGGCTATAGCCCAAGATTGAGACATTAGTTATTATTGCTTATGCTCCACGTTATACAAATCATGCCAAGGCGAACACACTAGAATTTAATAGTGCTTTGGTCAAATAATGATATACGTCAACTCCTCGGAGTCCTCCTATCCGAGTATTGCACTAAAACTTTAGTGTCTCACCTTTAACCCCCATAGTTAGGCAGAGAAGTCCTTACAATCCTTTCACCAACCTAGTGCAGCAGAGAACCTTAACCTTTTTTTCATCCTCATGTGGAAGACAGAGAAATTCACACTCCTTTTTCACCCTCCTGGTGAAAGAAGAGAACATCGACGATCTTCGAGCTAAGGATCTTCTTCCCAGAACCACCCAAGAAACCAAGCAAAACAATCGAAGTAAACAAGGCAGAAGCTTGCTCGGAGCAACCGTATGAAAACCCCACACACTCCTCCCTCTCACACAAACTCTCATTTCTCCTTCCCAAAGCTCTCTAAGATCTCTTCTCCAAGATCTTTCTCCAGAAAATACAACAGCGAAAGGCTTGAAACAAGTCTATTAAGAGATATTTGAAAGTTCGTGCAGGTTGTTAGACCTAATAGAAATGTCCAAGGCTAACTAAGAGGAGGATGAATTGGTAATTAAAAAAAAATCTCTTGGATTTTAGTAACCTGTTTTAAGAAATTTTAATCAATGATCCTGAAGTATGCGGTTATTTGTAGAAATAGATTTTCACAAAATATTTTTTCAACCACAATAACATTAAAGTGCAGAAAATAAAAAATAAAAGAACAGAAGAAAACCAAATTTTAAAGTGGTTCGGTCCAACTAGACCTACGTTGACTCCTTAGAGACTAATTCTTCAGGTATTACACTAAATAAAAGTGACTCTCCTTTTTCTCCCAAAGCAAGGCAGTGAAACCCTTACAAAATTTCTCTTCCACCAACTTGGTGCGGCAGAGAATCATCGTCCTTTTTCACCCTCCTAGTGAAGGAAGAGTACCATCATCCTTTTTCACTCTCCTCGTGAAGGCAGAGTAGCGTCATCCTTTTTCACCCTCCTGGTGAAGGCAAAGTACAATCATTCTTTTTCACCCTCCTAGTGAAGGCAGAGTACCCAATCTACTTTGAAGATCTTCTTTTAAGAGTCTTCAAAGAAGTAGTACAGAGTTTTGAAAAATAACTAAGAGCTCATCACCTTTGGGCAATCTTATGAATCCATAACAATTTCCTCTTAAAAGATCTCTCACTCTCCATTCCCAAACACTTTCCCAAATCACTCTCTTTTTCCATTCTCAAGAGAAATTCACAACATATAGATCTCTAAGTCAGTTTCTAGGACTTATTATATAGAAAACATATAAAAAATGTCCATAAATTGAATTTTCAAAGTGAAAACGAGTCAGATCATACAGTACGACCATGGATCGTTTATATAAATAATTCAAAAATCATGGTATGATTTAGTATGAACACATTTTTGTACACTGTTAGTCATCTAAACGATTTATAGATAGTTTGTACGAACAATAAAGTTCATCTGGACGATCTGGTTTGAATCTTATTTCATACACTATTAGTTGTTTGAACGATATTTAGATTGTCCTAGATGATCTGGTACGAAGCTTATTTTGTACACTATCAGTCATTTGTACGAACTAACTTCGTACATATGAATATGGTTAATTTTTTTTTTCAATTTCAATTATAACTCTCTCCCTCTGTGTATGTGTGCATAATTACCCAATTATAATCACACTCTTTCAAACTCAAGAAAATAAAAATTACTGACTTCATTACATGAAATCCTATTTTACTCTGTCTTGATGTCTTTAGTAGTTTGAAGTATGATTTCCCTAAAATATTAGTACACACAAAAGTAAATAGACATATATCCAATATGTGTTAGAAAAAATAGTAATAATATCATAACAATAATATTTTGTCATCATAAAAAAATCACATTACACAAAACTCAATCTTGATTTTTAAGTTGCAACAATCTCCTTTTTTTTATGATGATAAAATAATTATTATTTGGATTAACATTAAATGTCCTTTTTCTATGGTTTTGAGCAAAAAATTAAGAGATAAAAGAAAGAATTATATGATACTTTCGATTGACAACATTACACATCTTTTCAAGTTTTGGTATGCTTTGTGCATCTTTTTAGTTTGGATTAATTTTATGCCTCTTTTTAATTTTGGCGAATATTGTGCATCTTTTCAAATTTGTGGCACACTTTGTGCATCTTATCAAGCTTGGCACACATTGTGCATCTTTTTATATTTTTGATCTTTTTGATATCAATAAATCATAAAAAATAATTCAATAATTAACAAAAATAAACACATTTAAGAAAAAATTTAAAAAATAAGACATCTCTTTTGTAACAATTATAGTTAAATAATATTTGTCTATGAGAACATGAAGATGATCTTCTAATATACCTCTAATCATAATTTAATTTAAAAATTTTAAAAATTAAATTTTGCTAGAAAATTAAGTTGTAGGCAAAATATTTTAAAATTTTATTCTGTAGATTAACTATATTTGATTAGTCTATAAAAACTTAAAATAATTCAAGAGTATTAACCTTAAAATAAGACAAATATCATTCTATTTTTTAAAAAACAAACTCAAGATACAATGCAATTAGAGCTAAAATAATAATACAAACATTCAAATGCCATCATATGGAAACTAAAAAGCAAAAGCATACAATAACTACAACAGAAAATAAAAACTAATATGTTGGTGTGGACCTCCGAAAGGACACCATCGGCTGTAGAGTGCAGAGAAGTATATGACCGCACCACGCCGAGGGATAGAGATGATTGCAGGACTTTACGCTCCTCGCAAATGGGCCAATAGAAGGGCAGATTAAATCATACATGCGACTAACCATTGAGGATAGAGGCTCTCGCAACCACATCCCGATGGGTAGTAATATATACGACCTGATCAAAATAAACAGTTTTCTCCACCTGATACATCAGCTTGAGTGGAGTTTATTTGATGTGGGATTTAGTTTCCCACGAGCATAAGAACGCATGGTTAATTACATCTTAGGCTAGAGCCCAAAAAAACTCTTAATTAAGGATCCTACATTATCCTTTCTAAAGTGGGATTGACACAAGTGCTAAGACTAAGAAATCCTATTCAAATGGGAAGAAAGGTTCAAATGGCTTAGTCAACATACGCGGCTCATATTGACATCTAGAGGGATTAAAGTAGTGAGAAGAAACTGGAGAAAAGAAATTCAAGCACTCTCAGCATACATGAGAGAAAGATGGAGGTGACGTCATCCTTTGACGTAGATAGGTAGGGTTTATAGCTCTCGAAGAGAGGGGAATTTACCTACCATTTAGGCATACTATTAGAAACCTTAATATAATAGCCTTGAACCCTAGATCTAATGTGGGCTTAGTGTTCTACTCAACACTAACACCCATGTCCTAGCTAATGCAGTGAAAAACCTGGACTTACCCCGGCCTGGATTGGGGAGCCAGCTAACCACCTAAGCGATTTAAAATTATGCTGTCCAGTCATTTATGAAAGAAGGGTGGGTGGCTTAGTTTTTGGAAGTTAGGCTGACATCTAGAGAGCTCTGAAGTGGCCTTATTCTTATATAGGGTGAATGCTCCTAGAGCTAATACAATTAAAATTTTGATTTAATTAGTTTTTAATGAAATGCATGCTAGTTGAAAGTTTGAATCATGTATGCTTTGGATTATAAAAAAAATAGGCTAATATAAAAATAATTTTTAAAAGTAGGCTAGACTTTCTCAGGTCCGGCACCTCATCCTCATAGGTCAGATTATCCAGATTCTACCCGCAAGCGGGGAAGTGTCTCATAACAAGGGGGGGGTGTCTCATAGCAAGGGGGGGGGGGAAGAAATGCAGTAATATGCATGCGACCCCGGATGATTTTGGTAGTTCCATCACGGCAAACATTCACAAATAAAACACATCCCTAGCTCGTTAGGTTTCTAAATTATTTAAACTTAAAATCTTAAATGTTAGTTATGAGTAGAAAATATTTTTAGTCCTTAAAGAGCCTAACGAAACTCAGGCTAAAATAAAAGCGGCATGCAAATCGCCAATAAACTAAGAAAAGTAAGCAATCCTAAAGGCAAACATTCACAAATAAAACACATCAGAATAATCAAACTAATTAATAAATGGCCATAGGAAAAATGCCATTAATTATAACCCAGGGTCTACAGAAAGTAAAGTGGCCGGGTACCACTGCCAATAACCCAAATTTTTAGGTCTAAGAATGATGCAAATGACTTTGAGTGGGATATTGGGTCTTCAGCTATTCAGCCTTCTTGGACTTTTCCTCTTTAGACTCATTGGATCTCTCCTTATTGATCTCCTTGGATTCGTCGTGGCTTGAATGTCCAAATGAAGAGATAATTTGCCCTTAAAGGGGTATTACCTTTTCTCTTTAAATATTTAGGAGCCATCTGAACTCGATCTTAAAAGTCATTAGGGATGTTAGGCCCTTATGAACTAGCCCAAGGCTAATTAAGAGAGAGGTGAATTGGTATTTTAAAAATCTTTTGCAATAAAAAAGCCAAACCAAAATCCACCACAAAGAAAGCACAATGCAGAAATAATAAAGAAAAGAACACACCAGATTTATAGTGGTTTGGTCAAACCTTGACATACATCCACTCCTTAGAGGCACCCTCCGAGTATTGCACTAAACTCAGTGTCTCTCATTTAGCCCCCATAGCTAGGAGGAGAAGCCCTTACAAAATCACTTCCACCTTCCCGGGTGCGGTGGAGCAGTTGGGTTAGGGCTACAAGTGAACCAAACGTTCGGCGAGCTACTCATTGTTCGGTTCAATTAAAGCTCATTTGCGATCGTTTAATTAACTAAATAAACAAACTTGAATAATATTTTAAATACTCGATTCTTAAATAAACAAACTTGAACACTAATGTGTTCGGCTCATTTATGTTCGTGAATAACATCATTTGAAGTTCGTGAACAAGCTCGACATTAAGCTTGATAAGAAGCTCAATAAAAGCTCGATTCATGTTCAATTTTGAACTCGTGAATAAGCTCGATAAAAATAATTAATATTTTACTATAGAATTAATAAATATAAATAATCATTACCTTTGTTACATAGACAATTGCTTTTATTATAAATGTATTTGTTCATAGATATGTTCATGAACGTATTTGTTTGATAGTTAAAAAAATTTGTTAAATATGTTTGTGAACAAGCTCGATAAACACTAAACGAACGAACATGAACTGAACATGAACCGAACATGAACACTCCTTAATTTAAATGAACCAAACATGAACACAAATGCTAAAGCTCGAACAAACATGAACCAAACTTGAACAAGATGATATTAAATGAACACAAACATGAACACTCACATACTCGGCTCGGCTTGGTTCGTTTGCAGCCCTAAGTTGGGTCTTTTGACACCAAAGAGATCTTCTTCTTCCCAGAACTTCCCTCAAGACAAGCCTTGAATCCGATGGTACTAAGGTGCAAGCTCGCTGGAGCAACCGTGTGGAATCCCACTCCAAAGTCCATTGAAACCCCCGCCAAGGATCTTTTCCCTCTCTCAAACTCCACCCTTTCCTTTCTCCCTTTCAAGCTCTGTCTTTACGTTCCCTCCAAAAGAACGAAGCTACAATGGCTGCCAAAGACACTCTTCATGAGAAAGAAAGAGGTCTTTAAATAAATTTGCAAAACTGACATTATCATCCAGGATGATATCAGGATCGTCCCGTATGATATGCATAAAAAGAGAGCTTTCAAAAACCCTAAAAACATAATTTCTGTGCCAAACATCATCCAGGACGATCGCAGGATCGTCCCATACGATGTGCTTAAAAGAGGGCTTCAGAAAATCCTAAAAACTCAATTTCAACGCCCAGAATCATTCTGGATGATCGCAGGATCATCCAGTACGATGTGCATAATTTGACCTGATAGTCCTGGATGATATTAGGATAATCCAGGATGATTAGTACAAAAAATGTACAAATCATCCAGGATGATGTTGTGGATCGTCCAGGATGATTAGAAGAAAAATTATGGTATTTCGGCTTGAACAATTTAGAAAAATTAAGTATGTCGACAAACAACATTATGTACAATATATCGATCATCCAGGACGATCGGATTGAAAAATTTAACCATAATAAGTCCCCTAATCATAAGATAAATTTAGGCATGATTTGTATTGATCGTCCGGGACGATCTAATCATCTAGGACGATCTGATCGTTTGGGACGATCTGATCATTTAGGATGATTTGAACAAAAATTTAAACTTAAATTCTTATCTAAATTATCATTGGCGGCTCTTTTCCAAGATCATAAAGAATTGTCTTGGACGATCCAAAATCGTCCAGTACGATTAGTTTTAAACTTGATCTTTTGGATTTGACTAGATCTCAGTCCCTTGAGTGTGTGTGTGCATGGTCACCAAGCAAGCATACACCCTTACAAGACTTGACTCAAGAAATAAAAAATTATATCAATAAATATTACAAACCCTTTTATAATAGGACATTATTCAACCCAATCTTAAGATCTAATTCTTTGTTTGATGTTGCATGGTATTCCTGAAATGTTAGTATACACACAAACAAACATATATTGCAAATACAAATAGATAACAGACAGTGAGCCATAGTATTTATCATCATTAAAAACATAAACTAATAAGCTCGAGTTGTAACATATATTCTAAATGGAAGAAGACGCTCCCTCTTGAGGATGTCTTCTTCTTTTGGAATTCGAATTGGATAAGAATATCTCAACTCAAAGACACTTTCACAACTCTTACCAATATTATAAACATTTACATTAATGGAAAGCAGTAAATTCTAGACTCTCCTGCAAGGTTATCCTAATAAAAGTTCCCAAGAAGTTATAATCATCCCAAGCAGTTTATATGAAAATGAAAATGCTCATTATAGTCACATTTGGCCATGCTCTTAATTATTTTGAGGGCTAAGCAGTCTCTGGAGCACTTGTAATAGTTATTATTATTTATGATTTTTAGCCCTCATTTATTTAGGGGGGCTGAGCAAATTTTGAAGCGCATGTATAAAATATCATTAGTATTAAAATCATGACTATTGCCTCCCTTTTTATTTAGCACTGCATGAGCATGGCCACCTGTAAAAAATATCATATCGATCCTAACATAGGGATAAATCTAATGCACAATCAAGTCAATTCCTAGAGTATAGTAAAAGTAAGCAACAACATCAATTTTCATAACATGTAGTAAAATCTTGAAAAGTCTAGCACACAATAGAAAAAGAAACATTGGCCTAGCCTAGGTTTAGAAGTGGCATCCTAGTAAATAATTCTATGTGTGTGTAAAGGCCTATGTGGCTAGGATAGCTCCTAAGCTGGGTAGTTAGTTCCAGTTACCTAAAGTTTATGTTTGTTGAAGGTCTAAAAAAGAAACTTTATTTAAAGTTTAAATATTAGTGAGTTAGGATCCATTTTATTTAATTTAGTTTATTGATCCATTTTTAATTCTTATGGTAGTGATATTTAAAGTTTAAGTTGTATTAGCCAATTTTGGAAAGTCCCGGGTCCTCCTAGGTGCTAGACTAAGGGGGTCCAAAAAGTCACTATGGGAAATGGGCTAGGTTTGGAGTTTTGTCACGATTGAGTGGACCAAAATTGATGAAATTTTAAATGTAGCATCTATGCATGAAGATAATCTATAGGGGACCATTTTCATGATATAAAAAGTGCTTTATGAGAAGCTATTTAAGTCTATATGCTCCTACTTAGGGTTAACTTTATACCTCAATCCAATGATTGGATTCAAGAGATCTCTATGTGGTTGAGCTTGTAGTATGTCCTCATACAAATTCCTAGTTGAACGTGAGCTTTTATATGCCTTGGATCGAAGGGAATTTATCTAGGAAGCTTTAGACCCATAGTTTACCGGAAGATCACCAGCGGTGGCTTGGGATGGTCAGATTTGAGTGGGAGAAGGTGGGGAAGTGTTAGTAGAACTCTTACACAAGGAATCTCGGGTTGGGTGCTCTTGGGAAAAGAGAACAATGGAAAAGTCCCAATGAAGCCCTATTTTTTCTTATTTAAAGGTCTAAGATCTAAGGGGAATGGCTAGGATCAAATCAAGACCTAATTAGGAGGGGAATAAGTCTAAGAAGCATGTGATTTGGCATTAGAGACAATTTAAAATGATTTTATGGCTTTAAATAACATTAATTTGACCCAAATAAGTCAAATTTGACCAAGTTAATGGTTGACTTGGTCAACATAGTCAATTGAGTCAAAGGGTGAGTGGATTGAACTAAAAAGGGTTTGAAATTGATTTGAATTGAATTAATGCTCAAAGTGGTCTAATGGGTCAACCTGGGTTGACCTGGTCAACCAAGTTGACCCAGGACCTAGGTCTTGGCTCAGTAGACTTGGCTTGACTCCCTGAACCTATTGAGAAGGGTTTTGGGGTCTAGCCTGGTCAAATTTGACCAGGTCAACTCTTTGACCTAGGTTTAGGGAAAAACAAGTCAACAAACGGACCCCAATAGGAGTGGCGAATAAACTAGTGAACCGCTCGTATTGGCATTGACTGAATGCAACAAGGAAAGTGAAGGAAAGTGAAGTAAAAAGCATAAGTAAAAGAGTACTAAAATGGTGGAAGAAAAGGTAGGGGGCTCTTCTTCTGGAACCCCATAATAAGGGCAGAGCGTAGGAGAGAATGAAGAGCAGCAGTACACAAGTAAGATGTCACCAAATGATAAACAAGTAATTGAATCTTCTCCTGACCTTACCTTATAATATGGGCAGAGCCAAGGAAAGAACCCCTATAAAGTATCACTATAAGGGTGAAAAAGTAGGGAGGGTTTCTCTCTTTGCCTAACTTTGTAGTGAGGGCAAAGCCAAAGAGAGAACCCAGAGTAAAGTAATAAAGTAAACTGACTACTTGCCTGACCATATCAAAATAATAGAATAGAAGGTGAAGGGGTCCTATCTCCTCTTGATCCTTTCAGAACAGTGGATTGGGGTGACTCAATATTTGCCTGACTATATCAAAATAACAAATAAATGAGTCATAAAATCTAATGCCTGCCTAACTACAATAGGACACTATAGGTAAAAGGTGATAAGGAATACCTTCCAGGTGATCTATCAGGCTCTCTCAATTAGGTAAATAAAACCAATTACCTGCCTGCCATATTGAAACAAAAGGATAGAAGGTAAATAGGTCCCATATCCCCCTGATCCTTTTGGAATAGTGGATTGGGGTGACTCAATACTTCTGCATGACCTAAAAAAAAAAGTAAATAAGCCATACAATTGGAAGCCTGCCTAGTCTTTAACAAGACATCCATAGTAAGGAGGCGGTGAGGAATGCCTCACAGGGACTCTGTCGAGCTCTCTCAACCGGGTAAGTAAAACCAACTACTTGTATGTTCATTTCAAATAACAGTATAGAAGGTAGAAAGGATCCCGTCTCCTCCTGGTTCTTTCAAAATAGTGGATTGGGGTGACTCAATACTTATGCCTAACCTCAATAAAAAGTAAATAAACCACAAAATTGGAAGCTTGCCTAGTCTTTTATAGGACATCTATAGTAAAAGGGTGGCGAGGAATGCCTCCCAGGGACTCTATCGGGCTCTCTCAATCGGATAAGTAAAACCAACTACCAATCTGATCGTATCGGGACAGCGGGATAGAAGGTAAAAAGGATCCCGTCTCCTCCTGATCCTTTCAGAATAGTGGATTGGGGTGACTCAATACTTATGTATGACCTCAGCAAAAAGTAAATAAGCCACAAAATTAAAAGCCTGCCTAATCTTTAACATGACATCCAGGAAAATGGGGTCGTGTGGAATGCCTCCTAGGGACTGTCATGCTCTCTCAACCGGGAAAGTAAAACTAACTACCAGTCTGACCATAGTAGGACAGTGGGGTAGAAGGTGAAAAGGATCTCGTCTCCTCCTGATCCTTTTAGAACAGTGGATTAGGGTGACTCAATACTTCCCCCCTGACCTCAGTAAAAAGTAAATAAGCCAGGAAATTAAAAGTCTGCTTAGTCTTTAACAGGACATCCATGAAAAAAAGGGGATGGTGAGGAATGCCTCCCAGGGACTCTATCGGGCTCTCTCAACCGGGGAAGCTTCAACATCTACTTAACCAGATCAGCCTTATACATGAGGAAGGGCTCAATACTCACTTGCTCCTGTCAATAGCAGTGGATAAAGAGTCAGGCTCTAATGCATGTGTGATCATAACAGGACAATCAGAAAGAAAAATTGTGGTGAGGAATGCCTTATAGGGGCTCTATCAGGCTCTCTCGACCAGGTAAGTAAAACCAACTACCTATCTGTTATTATTAAAAAAGTAGGTTAGAAGGTGAAAGTCATCTCAACATCAACCTGACACAAATCTGTGTAGGGATGTGAGGGAGAAAGGAAAGGTGAATGGAAGAATTCCAAGGGTAGAATTATCTAGGGAATCCCAAGCTAGCATTTTGGGTACCACATGATAGAGTAAATCGTCGTGGTCATGAGTATCCAAATGCCGTCGAGATCTCTTAGGGAATCCTAACCCTACACAAAAGGGGAGAAAAACATTAGAATGATGTCTCATAAGAAAGCTGGAAGAGATACACCCTCGGTAGAGTGTGCAAGGGGGAAGTCTCATTCCAAGGGAGTAAAAATTACTGAAGTAGTGAGGGGGCACCTCTGTTATGGAAAATAGGACTAAGTTGAGCAGAAATAATCATCAAGGGAGCTACAGTGGTAAACCCATACTAATTAATGGGGATCCTATAAGAAATAGAAGCAACATCAACACATCCAAAGTACCTCTCCGCCAGATAGGAGTCAGATCTCAATAGGAAAACAAGTGATAGAAGGAACTAAGGAGCTGACTTTCTGCTAGAAAATCAAAGCTCACAGAAAGGTGATTGTGGAACCTAAGGTATGATGCCGCTTATCACCTACTGGGAGAAAGAGGATTGAAGTATCGAGGAGACACACTTTCCATTGATGACAACAATTCTGAATAGGATCAATAACTATTAAAAGCTCACAATTATAACACCCACACAAGATAGTGGAATCCTATGGAAAGTGAAAGTAACCTCAACAAATTCATAACACTACTCTAGAGACTGAGCATAATGTATGAATGGTAGGATAGGTCATAAAAAGGAGCAGGAGAATTGATCTTCTGCTAGAAAATTAAAGTTTGTAAAGCAGTGATGTTAACATCTAAGACAAAATATACTACATCACTACAAGGAAAATATCTTTAGGTAGTAAGGGGACACACTCACCACCTGAGAATAGTAATTATGAATAAGATTGATAAATATCAAAGGGTCACTAGGGTAACAACCCAAATAAACTAGTGGGACTCTGTGGAGAGTAAAAGCAACACTACTATTTTCATAGGACTACTCTAGCAGCTAAGAGTTGGATACGAATGGTGAAGTAGGTCAATAAAGAAACTAAGGAGCCAATCTTCCGCTAGAAAATCAAAGCTCCTGAGGATGTGATGCTAACATCTGAGACAAGATGTACTACATCGCAACTAAGAAAGTAATTGAGGTGACAAAGGAACACATCTACCACAGAGTATAGTAATCATGAGTGAGATCAATGATCATCAAAAGGTCACAATGGTAACACCTACCCTAACCAGGTAGGACCCTGTGAGGAGTGAAAGCAACCCTAGCGCATCCATATGAGGACTCTGGCAGCTCAGAGCAATATATGAATAAGAGAGTGGGTTGCAAAAGAGGGCAGAAGGGGATTGATCTTTTCTCAGAAAAATTCAAGCCCACAAGGTAGTAATGTCAATATCTAGGACATGATGTACCACATTACTAACAAAGATAATTAAAACCATGAAAGATAATAACCAGATGGGTATACATTTATCCTTGAATTAAACATCAAGATCTTTAAAGGAGAGAAAAGAAGAACTTTGGAGAACTTGTGCTCTTAAAGAGTATAACCGGGTTCTTCTTGTGATAAGGGCAACTGATTTTGCTCTACTAAGAGCTTTCCTCTTTTTTTATTATACGCATTTTTTTATTTTATGTATTCTCAATCATAGATCTGGATTATCCCATACCATTGAAGATAACACATAGTAGAGGGAATGTTTATCATACCTATGAGTTGCTCATAGTATGAGAACATTCTCTAATGATTAGAACACAAAGAGAGGGAGTTATGAATAGTTTTGATATCCCAGGTCATATATGCCATATGAACAAAACTGGGGAAAGAGATTACACAAGATCTTGTAAAATAGTAAACCATTGGTTTTGATAACCCAGACCATATTCAACACATATGAATGAACTGGGGAGCACGATCATAGCAAAATTAATGTATGAATAAAATAAAAAATTAAGATAGACGATCAACATTACCACTCCTGACTAGCATATGATGGTATGGGCCCATTATCTCATCTCTAAAGGGTCTAAACTAATGACTTTGACATCTCCAATCACAGTCAACTCGTATGAATAGACTGGGGGTACAACTATCAGAGTAGGACTGATAGGGAGAAGAAATTCATATAGGAATAGTGGATCGCTGTCATCGCACATGACTAACATAAGAGGGTGTGGACCCAGTATTACGTCTTGAAAATAGACTTGAATAATTGGTTTTGATATCCTAGACCACACTTGGGGTGGCAAGTGAAACTAGGGGGCTAGGCCTTACGAAGGGGGAGAACAAACTAAAAATTCTATGCACTAGCACCAATGTGATTAGTACACACAGAAAAAAGTACAAACATCCCTATGGCGTATTAGCATATCACCTTTAAGGATAATCTTATACTCTTCGTAATGAATATCATGTGGTAGAGGATAAATCATCGTGGCCACACAGATTACCAAAAAGTAAAAAGGATCCTTTTAGGGGGTACATATATAGAGAAAAATATATATGTGGTAGGGAGGCTCCTCTGTGACGTACTAGACTCAAGCATAATACTTTTTTAAGTACTCCCAATTGATTATAGGCATAGGGTGAACACCATTTGCATCAATAAGTAGGTAGACACCACCTTCATAAACTTTCTCTACAGTGAAGGGGTCCTTCTAAATAGGCTCAAACTTACCACTTCGATGCTAACACGAAATGATAGGCCTACACAAAATAAGAACATAATCGCCTACCTGAAAAACATGGGGTCTAACAAGGTGATCGTGTGACTGGGCCATTTGGGCTTGGTATAGCTTAAGGTTATGATAAGCTTATAAACAAAGCTTTTCTAAACTGTTAAGCTCTTCCAACCTTAGTCAAGCATTATCTTCTTGAGATAGATTATGACTAACTACTACACGTAGTAAGGGGAGCTCAACCTCGAGTAGGAGGACTTTTTCAACCCTCGCCTCCATTGAGTCCCAATATGGTCGCCAGAAACCTGTGGACCTCTAAAAGGACACCGCCGGCTACAGAGTGTAGAGGGGTATATGAATACACTACCCTGAGGGATAGAGATGATTGCAAGATTCCGTGCTCCTCACAAACGGGCCAATGGAAGGGTAGATTAGATCGTACATATGACTAACCATTGAGGATAGAGGCTCTCGCTTCCACACCTGATAGGTTGTAATATATACAACCTGATCAAAATAATGGGTTCCCCACCCGATACATCAGCTCGAGTGGAGTTTATTTGATGTGGGATTCAGTTTCCCATGGGCGTAAGCCCCCGTGGTTAATTATATCTTGGGGTGGAGCCTAAGAAAACTCTCAATTAAGGATCCTAGATTATCTTTTCTAGAGTGGGATTGGCACAAGGGCTAAGACTATGAAGTCCTATTCAAATGGGAAGAAATGTTTAAATGACTTAGTCAACATACGCGGCTCATACTAACTTTTGGAGGGACTAAGGTAGTGAGAAGAAATTGGAGAAAAAAAGTTAAACACTCCCAACATATATGAGAGAAAGATGGAGGTGGTGTCATCATGTGACATAGATATGTAGGGTTTATAGCACTCGAAGAGAGGGGAACTTACCTACCATTTAGGCATACTATACGACACCTCAATGTAGTAGCCTTGAATCCTAAATTTAATGTGGGCTTAGTGTTATACTCAACACTAACACCCTTGTCCTAGCTAATCTAGTACAAAACCTAAACTTACCCTAGCATGGATTGGGAAGCCAGCTAACCACATAAGCAATTTAAAACCATGATGTCCAGTCATTTATGAAAGATGGGTGGGTGGCTTTGTTTTTAGAAGTTAAGACCACCATATAGAGAGCTCCTAAGTGGCCTTATACTTATATAGGGTGAATGCTCCAAGAGCTAATGTAATTAAAATTTTGATTTAGTTTGTTTCTAATACAATGCTTACTAGTTGAAAGTCTGAATCATGTATGCTTTAGATTTTAAAAAAATAGGCTTATATAAAAATAATTTTTAGAACGAAACTAGACATCCCTAGGTCTGGAACCTCATACTCAAAGGCTAGATTATCGATACTCTACCTTTAAGCGGGGAAGTGTCTCATAGCAAGGGGAGAGAAGAAATGCAATAATATGCATGCGACCCTAAATGGTTCCGATAGTTCCCTAGCTCATTAGGTTTCTAAATTATTTAAACTTAAAATATTAAATATTAGTTAGGAGTAGAAAATATTTTTAGTCCTTAAAGAGCCTAACAAAATCTAGGCTAAAATAAAAGCAACATGCAAATCACCAATAAACTGAGAAAAGCAAGCAATCCTAGAGGCAAACATTCATAAATAAAATATATCAGAATAATCAAACTAATTAAAAAAAGTCATAGGAAACCCACCCTTAATTATAACCCAGGGTTTACAAAAAGTAAAGTGGTTAAGAACCATTGCCAACAACTCAGATTACTAGGCCTAAGAATGACGCAAATGACTTTAAGTGGGATATTGGATCTTCAACTCTTCAACCTTCTTGGACTTCTCATCCTTGGACTTCTTGGATCTCTCCTTCTCGGTCTCCTTAGATTCATCTTGGCTTGAATATCCAAATGAAGAGATAATTTCCCCTTAAAGGGGTATTTCCTTTTCTCTTTGGATATGTAGGAGCCATCCAAACTCGATCTTCCAAATGGAAGACGATGCTCCCTCTTAAGGATGTCTTCTTCTTTTGGAATTCGAGTTGGATAAGAATATCCCAACTCAAAGACACTTTCATAACTCTCACCAATATTAAAAATATTTATATTAATGAAAAGCAATAAATTCTAGACTCTCCTATAAGGTTATCCTAATAAAGTTCCCAAGCAGTCATAATCATCCCAAGCAATTTATATGAAAATGAAAAATGCTCATTACAATCACACTTGGCCATGCTCTTAATTATTTTGAGGGTTAAGTAGTCTCTGGAGCACCTGTAGTAGTTATTATTATTTATGATTTTTACCCCTCATTTATTTAGGGGGGCTGAGCAAATTCTGAAGCGCCTACATAAAACATCATTAGTATTGAAATAATAACTATTGCCCTCCATTTTATTTAGCGTTGTATGAGCATGGACACCTGTAAAAAAATATCATATCAATCCTAACCTAGGGGTAAATCTAATGCACAATCAAGTCAATTCTTATAGTATAATAAAAGTAAGCAAACATAACATCAATTTTCACAACATGTAGTAAAATCTCGAAAAGGCCGACACATAACAGAAAAATAAACACCAGCCTAGCCTAGGTCTAGAAGTGGTGACATAGTATTATAATTTTATGTGTGTATAAAGGCCTATGTGGCTAGGATAACTCCTAAGCTGGGTAGTTAGTTCTAGTTACCTAAAGCTCAGGTTTGTTGAAGATCTGAAAAGAAAAAATTATTTAAAGTTTAAATATTAGTGAGTTAAGATCCATTATAGTTAATTTAGTTTGTTGATCCATTTTTAATGAATATGGTAGTGATATTTAAAGTTTAAGTTGTATTAGCCAATTTTGGAAAGTCCCGGGTCCTCCTAGGTGCTAGGCTGAGGGGGTCCAAAAAGTCACTATGGGAAACGGGCTAGGTTTGGAGTTTTGTCATGATTGAGTGGACCAAAATTGATGAAATTTTAAATGTAGCATCTATGCATGAAGAGAATCTATGGGGTACCATTTTCACGATCTAAAAAGCGCTTTATAAGAAGTTATTTAACTCTATGTGCTTCTACCTAGGGTTAGCTTTATACCTATCTCTAATGAATGGATTTAGGAGATATCTATATGGTTGATCTTGTAGACTGTCCTCTTATAAATTCCTAGTTAAACGGGAGCTTTGATACACCTTGGATCGAAGGGAATTTGTCTAGGAAGCTTTAGACCCTTAGTTCACCGGAAGATCACCACCGACAGCTTGGGATGGTCGAATTTAAGTGGAAGAAGGTGGAGAAGTGTTAGGAGAACTCTAGCATGAGGAATCTCATGTTTGGAGCTCTTGGGAAAAGTGAATAATGGAAAGTCCCCATGAAGCACTAAATTTTCTTATTTAAAGGCCTAAGGTCTAAGGGGAAGAGCTAGGATCGAATCAAGACCTAATTATGAGGGGATTAAGTCCAAGATGCATGGGATTTGGCATTGGAGCTGATTTAGAATGATTTTATGGCTTTGAATAACATTAATTTGACCCAAATAGGTAAAATTTAACCAAGATAGATTATGGTTGACCAAGTCAATGGTTGACTTGGTCAACCTAGTCAATTGAGTCAAAGGGGTGAGTAGATTGAACTAAAAAGGGTTTGAAATTGATTTGAATTTAATTAAGGATTAAAGGGGTCTAATGGGCCTTCCTTTGTTGACCTGGTCAACCAGGTTGACCTAGGACTTGGGTCTGGGCTCAACGGACCTGGCTTGACTCCCTAAACCCATTGGGAAGGGTGATCAAATTTGTCCACGTCAACTATTTGTCCTAGGTCTGGAGAAAAAATAGGTCAAAAGTTAGAATATCTTGATTCAGAGGTGGATGAGGAGGGGTGAACATAGTAGTAAATTTGCTATTAATGGTATCTAGTTGAGTGTTGATCGAGTCAAACTATCCTCTGATCTAACCCATATCTTTATTATATCTGGTATCATGCTGGTCTAGGTGAGTCTCAATATGAGCAAATCGTTAATCAATGTGAGACTCAAGTCGGTTAAATCATTGGACCATTTCTTGATAGAAATGCTGCTCAGGTCCAGGAGCAGGTGTAGGTGCTGAAGCCTCTTCTTCTCCTCCCATCTCATCTCCCTCATCCTCTTGGCCCAAATGAAAAAGAGAATGGAAAGAAGCATTGGTAAAGTAGATTGGCAAATTATTTGGGGGTTCAGGATGAATTAGATTGTACTTCTTCTCAAGGATATAGGCAATTATATGTCATAAAGCCACATTCTACTTCCTTTTAATGGTAGGAAGTCTAATGTCCATTAGATTATTGATGTAGTCCAGAATCAATTGGGCTTCATCAATTGAAGTGTTCGACATTATAAGATAAGTGGCTATAGAAAGCAAAAGAGTAAGGTTCATACGATCACCAACTTTAAGAATAATTGAAGTTCTCAACACATGCTGGATGATCCTAGTATTTTGATTTAAAGTGTACACACGAGATAAGTAATTAACTGAAGGTGCACCTCTAAGGGTTTGATTTATGGTAGACCAGTAAAAATCATCTCTTAATGTCATAGTGTGAGCCCTTACACCCTCAGTTGTAAGGTGTAAATATGTGCCTAAATTTACCTTAGTTATCTCTACCCTTTGGCGAAGAACAAAAAGACATGATTGCGTGGTCTTGTTATATTTATTGATTAGCAAGAATGTAATAGAAGGTGTAAAGTAAAAGACATGAATTAAAGTGAGAATGAAAGCAAATTGGGAAGAAGCAAATAGAGGCATTACGAAAAAGTTGATGTCTTCTTGAATAAAAAGTTGAGATGGAGTCATCTTTACTTCGAAGTAATGCTGGTACGCTTCTTCATTCTCTCTAGAAAGAAAATTTTCATCTGGTTGATTATACCGAGATGAAGAACCCCTAGAATGTCTAGCACACTTGCTACTACTTGCCATTTTTTGAAAGATTGAGCACATGAAAGTTTGAAAGCAAAGGGATGATTAAAATTTAAAGAATGGCCTTCAATTTAAAGAAATCGGGAACATTCCTACAGTACAACATAAGGTTTTAGGTATGAATGTAAGTTCATACTGGACAAAAAAAATTTTCATACATACAAATAGAAATAGTCAAAATAGTTAATGTGATGAAATGACTTTTCGTAACACATAATTCTCGAGGAGTTGTATCATACAAATTTTTGACCAAATCTATCATATATATGAACATGTTTTCGAAAGAGGAGCTATGTCTAGGATACCATATCCCTAAATTTTGAGTTTCCATAAGATATTTCAAAATTTTTTTAATATCAGTCAAATGTGATTCCCTTAGATTAGGTTGAAATCTAGTACACAAATAAACACTAAATATGATATATGGTCTGCTAGCAATTAAGTAAAGCAATGATCTATTTATTCCTTTAAATTTCTTTTGATCAATAGATTTTCCCTTAGAGTACTTATCTAACTGCACTGAGAAACTCATTGGTGTACTCATTAGTTTAACTTTATCCATTTCATATTTCTTGAGAATATCCTTAATACAGTTTGAATGGCTAAGAAATATTCCATTTTCTTTCTGCTTTATGCTAAAATTGAAAAAGTAACTCAAATCTTCCATTAAACTTAATTCAAATTCACTACTCATTATTTTTGAAAAATCATCACAAAGATTTTTATTTGTGATTCCAATTAAGATATCATCAACATATATTTAAATAATGAATATATCATCTATATTTTTTAAGAAGAGAGTGGTGTCCATACTTCCTTTAACAAATGATCTTTCAAGTAGGAATGCACTTAGCCTCTCATACTAAGCCCTAGGTACCTATTTTAATCTATTCAATGTCTTTTTCCATTTAAACACATAATTAGGGTATTTTGAATTTTCAAAACTGGGAGGTTGCTCAACATAAATATCCTCTTGTATCATTTTATTAAGAAAATCACTCTTAACATCCATTTGAAATAATTTAAAATCTTTAAAAGAGGCAAAGACAAGTAGCACCCTTATTGTTTTATGTCTGGCTATTGGGGCAAAAGTTTCTTCAAAATCAATTTCTTTTATTTGATTATACCCCTTGGCCATCAATCTTACCTTATTTCTAACCACTATAATTGTATCATTTATTTTATTTTTGAACATCCACTTAGTCTAACAATACTTTGATTTTTAGGCCTTTCGATCTATTCTGAAATATCATTTCTAATAAATTGATTTAATTCTTCTTGTATGGCTAAAATCCAAAATTCATTAGAAAGTGCTTGATTTATTCTAGTAGGTTCAATCATTCAAATAAAAGCTAAGTGGTTCACTTCTTTGCTAAGTCCATGCCTAGTTCTAACACCTTCATTTGGTTCACTTAAAATTAATTCCTTATATGACTTTTAGAGTATTTTCATTCTCTAAGCAATAAATTTTTTGTTCCAATATTCTCTTCTAGATTTGTTTTTTAATTCCTTGGGAGATCTCTTCTCTATGTTTTTCCTCTAACCTTGGCTCTTCAAAAATACCAGATTCTTCAAAAAATTATATGTGTGGTCTCTTGAATTACCCAATTCCTTCTTTTGAAAACTCTATAGGATTTACCAACACTAGAATATCCTAAAAAAATTTCTTCATTAGATTTAGGATCAAAATTTTCTAAAGTTGTTTTACTATTATTATGAATGAACACCTTACATCCAAAGACATGTAAATGTGAAAGGTTAGGTGTTATCATCTTAAGAAGTTCATAGGGTATATCATTTAACTTAGATTTAATGTTCACCCTATTCAGAATATAATAAGCCATACTAACTGTTTGAGCCCAAAAAATATTTTGAAAGTGAATATTCAGCCAACATGGCCTAGTGGCTTCTATCAAAGTTCTATTCTTTCTTTCAATAACTCCATTCTGCTGAGGGATTATAGGAGCTGAGAAGTTATGATTTATTCCATATTTTTTATAAAATACTTTAAATTTTCATTTTCAAATTTTACTTTGTGCTCACTTTGAATTAAAAGGATTTCACAGCCTAGCTTTCTCTGTATCCAAGTATAAATTTTTTTAAAATCATAAACTAATTCATTTTTATGTGATAATAATTTAATCTAAGTGAATCTTGAATAATCATCAATGATTACATACCCAAAAACTTTTCCTCTTAGACTTAAAGTGCTAACTGGTCCAAAAAGTTGTATGTGTAGGATTTCTAATGGTTTGCTAGTTTAAAGTTCCTTAATTGAATGAAAAGAGGAATTAACCTATTTTCCTAATTGACATGTATCACACAAGTGATTTTTTGTGAAGTCTAATTTGGGTATTCCTCTAACCAATTCTTTCTAGGTAATCTTCCTAAGGCTTTTTATGCTTGCATGATAGTCTTCTATACCATAACCATGATTCATTAGTGATAGTTTTGAGATAAAAAGTATTAAAAGATTTAACATAATTTAAATCAAGAATGTGTATATTATTTACCCTATTTTTATGCAACACATCAATTCCATTTTGGCTTACAATGTATTTTGTAGGTAAAAATTTAATATTAAAATATTTATCACAAAGCTGACTAATACTTAAAAAGTTATATTTTAAGCCTTAAACCAATAAAATATTTTCAATTAAGAAATCATTCTTACTGCCAATCATACCTGTGCCTATCACTCTCATAGTGGTATTATCTCTCAGTTTCACTTTGCCTCCATCCCTGACCTCCAGCGATATGAATTGAGTTGTATCTCTAATCATATGTTTCAAACATCCACTGTCCAGGTACCAAATGCTCTCATGAGGGCTTGCATGAGAGCATTTCTATAAAATTATCAATTGTTAGACTTCAGAACCCAAATAAATTTGGGTTCACCTCTTGATAATGAAAATCTAAATGCATATGCATCTTAGATCTCCACACTAGATGTGTTCTACTATGAATTATACAAGTGTGAGAAATATGTCCTATCATTCCACATCATTTAACACAAGGAAAAGAATTTTTCAATCTATGTGAGTTATAATATATTTTCTTAGGTTTGGAAATTATATGCTTCTCATTAGGATTATAAAATTGTTCAAGTATAAGGGGTGTCTTATTTTCCTTAAAAGCATTCAATTTTTCTTTAAGATAAAAGTTTTCACTTTCTAAACCTGCATTGTCAACTTTCAACTCATGTTATCTTTGATCTACTTCAGCTATAAACACCTTACATTCATTTTCAAGATTAGTATAAGATGTTTTCAATAAATTATGTTTCTTAATCAAATCATCAAATTCATCCAACAATGCTATGTGATTGCTATCTATGGATATATGATCTTTCCTAAGAGTTTCATATTCTTTTTGTAAATTCAAATGCTCGAGGTTAAGATTTGAATGCATTTTTTTAAGATTCCTATATGTATTATGAATTTTTTCCAAAAACTTCAAATATTTTATTGTAGGACAAGTCACATACCTCCTCTTGATCTGAATAATCAAGTTTGTCTACCGTTAAACATAAGTTTGTGACTTCCTCTTCTACTTCTATTTTTTAGGAGTTTGAAGCTGAGTTAACCTAGAAAGCTCTCTGTATTCTTTTTTTACCCTTCTTAGCATTAGTTTTCTCCTCAACATTTTTTTTTGCTAGGATTAGCTTTGAGATTTGGAAAGTCGGTTTTAACATGTCCAAGCTTACTGTATTCATAACAAATGATGTCATTAAAAATTTTTGCATTCTTGTAGAACTTACCCTTGTTCCACAGCTGACATCTCTATTTCTTTCTTTTTAAGAAACTTTTGAATTGCCTCATCATGAGTGCAATAGCTTCTTCATCGTCAAGCAGTGATTGATCACTTTCTGAATCATCCACTTTCAACACGATGTTCGTATCATTTCGCTTGTCACCTACATCAATATTTCTTTGAGTCACTCCTTGCTCGTAAGCAATCAGTGATCCAAAAAGATTTTCAATATAATATATATTTAAGTCTTTTGGCTCAATTATGACATTTATCTTTGCATCATAAGCAGTAGGTAAACAATGTATAATTTTATTAACTTTTTCTAAATTTTTTAGTTCCCTACCTAAAGTATGTAATGAGGTAACTATCTAAGTAAAAATAATATACATGTTAGAGATTAACTCATTTAGTTACATACAAAAAAGTTTATAGTCATATAATATAATGTTCAATCTAGATTATTTCACATCATTAGTTTCTTTATATGTTATGCAAAGTCTATCCTATATTTCTTTTCTAGTTTTATATGTTGAAATATGTATATAGTCCTCAGATTTTAGGGCATAGAAAACTATCTAAACATTTTGCATTTAACTTAGTTAAGTCTTTTTTCTCTAATGTCCAATCAATAAATAATGATTCAATACTAATGCCATCAATAAGTCTAGTGGGTGTAGTGTAACCTTCCTATATTAAAATCCACATACAATATTTAAGTGATTGTAGGAAAGTAGACATACGAGTTTTCTAAAAGTTGAAAGGAATGTTATCAAATAGTGATGGTCTAGTGATCAGATATCCTTCAGGAGTGTTCCGATTTCCAAAAGTTGCCATGATCGATTTTCCAAAAAGTTATTTAAACTTTAATTTTTGAAACAGGATCTAATACCATTTAAAAGTTCATGCAGGTTGTTAGACCTAATATAACTATTGAAAAACTAACTAAGAGGAGTGGAGGAGGGTGAATTGGTAATTAAAAAAAAAATCTCTTATATTTTAGAAAGCTGTTTTAAGAAATTTTAATCAATGGTCCTGAAGTTTGCGGTTGTTTCTAGAAATAGATTTTCACAAAATATTTTTTCAACCATAGTAATAATAAAATATAGTAAATAGTAAAAGAACATAATAATACAAAATTTTATAGTGGTTAGGTCCAACTAGACCTACGTCCATTCTCTAGAGACTCTTTCTCTAGGTATTACACTAAGCATAAGTGACTCTCATTTTGCTCCCACAGCAAGGTGGAGAACCCTTATAAAACCTTTCTTCCACCAACCTAGTGCGATAGAAAATCATCATCATTTTTCACCCTCCTAGTGAAGGCAGAGTATCAACATTCTTTTTCATCCTCCTGGTGAAGGTAGAGTACTGTTATCCTTTTTCATCCTTCTGGTGAAGGCAAATTACCATCATCCTTTTTCACCCTCATGGTGAAGACAGAGTACCGTCATCCTTTTGCACCCTCCTAGTGAAGGCAAAGTA
>NW_021319635.1:0-25971 GCF_001605985.2 Dendrobium catenatum
TTATAAATGATTATTATATCATTTATAACATAGAGAAATTTTCAACTAGGCCATGCCTCATGATTTTTTCCTTTTCCAGGTTTTCTACATAAAATGATTTTCATTTTTTTACTTATAAATGTGCTTGTTGAATTTTTTGACAATGCTCAGGCATAAACTCCTCACTAAAAGAAAATGATTAACTTAAGGTGGAATTTCTTTATAAAAATTTAATCATATTTTAAAAAAAAAAAAATTGATTTCCAATGAATTTCAGCTTGCTTTTTTTTACTTGTAAAACACCTTTATGAACATATTTATCGATGAAAATCTTCCTTTGAAAAACATTTTCATAGTTTTTGATGGATATGTGATGAAAACTTATAACTTTAACTAACAAATAGAATTCTATTAGAATTTCTTGGAATAATGGGAGAACCGATAGAAGTTTTTGCTAAAAATTCTGCCAAAATATTCTTGCAAAAATGTTTCTAGTATTTTGCCAATAATTTTTGGCAAAAGTTCTCATAAAAATATACAAGAATTTTCAATAGAAATTTGATGTTTTCCTGTTAGTAATGTCATCATTATCTCTATATGAAAGCTTTCTGATAGGAAATCCATCAGAAACCTATAGCAAAAGTAATAGCAACAACAACAACAATAAAAACAACATCAAGCCTTTACCCCACTACGTGGGGTGGCTACATGAATCCTTTTTTGTCATTGTGTCATGTTAAAAGTCAAATTCTCATTTAAGTATAAAAAAAAAGTTAATTTCAAATATTTTATAACTAAGCCTTTTTAGGTTTACCTCTACCTTTCTTAACATAAGAGAAATCTAAAATCTAAACTTTCCTAACCGGATCATCGGAAGGCCTCCGTTTAATGTGACCAAATCATCTAAGGAAACTCTCTCTAATCTTATCTTCCACTTGAGCTTCTTTAACCTTTTCACGTATATGCTCACTTCGTATCATATCTCTAAGGGTAAAGCCACTCGTCCACCAAAGCATCCTCATCTCTGCAACACTTAACTTAGTATTATGCATAGAAACCAATTATAATTTAGAGCATATCATTCTAACACATTATAACAAATTAATATAGTTCAAAAATTATATTCTACACTATAAAGATTAAAAAACCATTCATTAAAGAAAAATAATAATAAATATAAGATTATAACATGCCATTAATTTATTTGTCAAATTGAACAATGAATTCATCACATTTTTAAAAATATGCAGAAAACATAATTGTCCAATGTCTCTTAACTCTCCTCAAGCTCCTGAAATTTCTTCTTCCATTGTTGTTTCCTTTATGACCTTAGCTCGATCTACATCTCATATTGTTGTAATAGAATATCACCTTATAATTATTTCATATGTTATATCTCCTTAGTAGAGTAGCTACCTTTGGGTTGACAATCTCCTCAATATCATAACCACCATAGACTGCTGAGATGGACTGCTGTATCTCATATGCATATGCCTGGAAACCTAATCCTTATACCCTCCCATTTTATCTATTGCCTCTCTTTGGTGACCACTTGTTGTAGTCGGAGAATTATATAAATCCTGATGAGGATCAATCAATAGTAAAAGGTTTAATCTCATGAACTCGTATATGATCATAATGTGAAAATGAAATAAATATAAACCCATATAGATATAATTTGTATGCATGAACTTTCTACAAATTTTAAAACTCATATAAGCTTTCTTTGATCTTTAATCAGCCCATTAGTGATCCTCTGGACATTGATGTGTGCTTGTATGCTGCTCTAATGCAGTAGGCTATTTATGAAGTACCTCTTTATATAAAAAATCATGTTAAGACAATAAATAGAAAATAATTTGAATAGATGATTGTTAACTTGTTTGCATAATATGAGTTAAGATTTTACCAATCATCGTCTATGCTCTGTGTGAGGCACTAAACCATAAGTTAAATGCTATATTTTTCTTATTCTGTCAAGCTGTCCTTATAACGCTACATATAACCATTAATATAAAATAAATTTTGTAGCAGCCAACACCAACTTGGATACTAACTTCTTAGTTATATAAAAAACTGTGGAAATTAAATTATTCTTAGGATAAGTTTCCTTAAGTAGATCGATGAACTCATTGAAGTACTCTCAAAAAATATTATATTCAATTTTAATATTGAACAACATAACTACAAATTATAACAAAGAATGAGTAGTGCACCCATCCTAAATGGGTTGTTGAGTAGTACATAATAATTCATATAATTTCTACGCATCGATGTTAGATGAATTCTTTATATGTTCCCCTAATTCCAGACATGATGTATCAAAAACATTTATTTGTACGTTCTTACATTCTGATCATCCTCTACTGGTCATGAAGTTGTGGAAGGACCACATAAACAGTCTAAATGTGGCTCATACCTTCCATGTGAGATCCAAAACTAATAACTTGGCGCAAATCCTTCAAGATATAAATATGTTTGAGGTCATCGGGAGTAAGGTATACTTGAATTTTGTTCTTTGAGCAATGAAACCTAAACATCATATCTGATAAAAATAAAGGAAGTTGATATGCAATTTAAATAAAATATTCACCTTAACAAATTCATCTGCTAGTGACTTTCTTTCTGGTATCAATCAATTATCTATTCAAGGCCTATAATTTGATCCAACAAATGTAAATATACAAAAATTATGAATATTTGAAAATATATGAACGTATATGTTCTCTTTCAACCACATTCGATCTCCACTACTTATGAGTTTTCTATTGCAATTAGTGAATGTAATTTTGCAATTAATCATTAACATAATATAAGTATAATCAACTTGAAAGGTGACAAATGACAGAGAGAGGAAGGAATAGACAATAAAGATTCTAAACAAAAATTTAAAATTCTTTAACATCTGATTTTTCCTTTTGTGATGCTGTCACCGCCCCTATTAAGTGTTTTTTTTTTCGCAAATGCAGCGTTAATTTAAGTTTATTAATATAGATATTAAGATCCGAGTTGATGCAATCTTCTCAACTGTCACTGATTACATCCCTCACACACATATTTCAAACCAAATATGGAAACTAATGGCCATCTTCATGTGGGAGAGTTTATAAATGATTTGTAATTCCGTCAACATATTTAACAAACAGAACTTCGCACCGCAGCACCTTTATATAGATATATGACGAGTTCTAAATCTGGAAAAAATGAACGCTAAATTTTTGGCTGGAAAAAATTTGTTATTGATGAATGCAATCAGAGCTTTTGGAACGTGCGGCAATTAGATTATATACTTAAAAATTTAAAGCGTAAGGCATACACATGCTTTAGCAGCGCCAGATCAATGGAAGGTGCAAATTAAATAATAAAACTGTAAAAAAATTTGAATTGCATTCAAGCGTAAATAAAAAAAAAAATGTTGAATGACAATGTAAAATTTCGGAAGAAAGCATACATCATTCAATCGCTGAATAAATATATGTACTTCACGACAAAAGGAAATCAAAATATTTAGGAATTCAGATGATCATTTTATTAAACATATAATATTAAATATTATCTGAAGCTTTTTATTAAATATTAGCACTTTCATTCATAATTTATGCTTAAAAAATAATTAACGATTTACTTATAATCAAAGTTTTTAATTTCAGGATAATACATAATTAATAATAAAATAGATGATAAAAGCTCAGCAGAATATAATTTTCTTTCTATTTGTTATAATGTGATGTTAAAAATAGGGAGGAGAAAAGAAAGTGTTGGATCAAAAGTTGTTTATGGGTGACACCCTCACTTTACTCGTAAAACCAGTTAAGGCTACTTTAGAGCAAAATAATAATAATAATAATAATAAATAAATAGATTAGTGGGAAGGTTTGAAATACTATTTTTATATATACCTAAAGTAACAAAAAATTCATATTCACATTATATTTATAGGGTAAAGAATGCTACATGAAAGGCTACACCCAAGAAATTGTAAAATAATTCTAGACTTGACTTATTTAGACACAGAATATACTGTAGTGGTTACTACCAAAAAATAAGGTATTCGCAACACAAATTCTGGGCTATTATGGCGGTAAAAACCGCCACAAATTCCTTTGCAGCGGTTATAAAACCGCTACGGATACGTTGTAATTACTATGCGCTGCAACGATATTTAGCAGCGTTTTGCAACCGGCGGGGTAGTAGTTGAGAATCCGCTACTTAAATCTGTTGCGAAAAATCCGGTTTTTTAGTAGTATGTAAAATAATTCAAGACTTTAGAATAACCAAGCTCATCCTCCAAAATTTGGCAACACTAACCATCACAAGCTACGTTGGGACCTCCTTTAAAAATGTAATGAGAATCAGGTGGAGAATGAGGGACATTAATCCAACTAGGCTATGATTGCAAAGAAGATAGTGCTAGGTGAGTTGAGCATGGTAGAGTCAGCCCATGATTTTGACGCAGAGGAGATGCCTCTGATTCTCTTGTAGTCCAATATCATCTAAATGATCAACTTGTTATTCCATCCCAATCAATCATTTTTAAGAATAAACTTACTTAAATGTTGAATTATCAGCTTATAATTTACTAATAGAGGGAACTATCAAGTGCATGTTTTGGATATTATGCTAGAAGTGATTGAGCTGTGAGGAGTTTGTTTTTGAAGGTGAATTTATTCCTTATATTTGAAAGAATTATTCTTAGGTATTTGACATTACCTATTTCAAATTAGCCCGTTATTTGTCTAACTGTGGACACATTTATAGGTCATTTACAGATTAAGCTATATGTTATAGTTTTTTTTTTTTTAGTCCTTGTTTATGTAGTCCTCCCACTAGGTCATGGGTCTTTTATGTCTGGTACATTTTGATTCCTCTTTATATTTTACATAAAGAATTCCTACTTCATGACTATTCATTCAACATGATTAGCATGAATGTTGTTGGCAATCATAGGAAATTGTAGGTCATGGTGAATTCATTTTATGAAACATGTCCAGGAGTGGTAATATTCTTCTATATGTTTTATTAGATCATGGCTTTAAGATTTTTCTTTGGAGTGAGTGTTATGAAATTTCCGTTTTGTTTTAACTCTATAAATGGTAATATAAATTATTATATTTATGCCTTTTATAAATACATATTTAAGTCAATCATAATTGGTAGATTATTTTTTTATGACATTACTTTATTGATTTGTATATGTTAATTTCTTTTTTATTTTGGTTTCTTGTCCAATGCGAATAAAGTTTTTTCAATAATGATGAATTAAGGATACATAAGGTATGATCTTAATGGTGAATATGAAACTCAGTTAAAAAATTGAGTTTTTTTTTTTTTGTTATAGATATCCCCCTAATTCTCAAATATGGTTGCTCTTTTATCATTCTTGTGACACTCCTTAATAATTTTTTTAATTTTTGGGGAAACCCTGTAAGAGGCTTACGTGTTAATTAAGAAAATGTTACAAGATCCTTAAAGAGAACCTTTCGCTCGCTACTGCTCAAAAAAGGTACAAAATAATTCAAAAATAAACCTACGAGCCGATGGTCCCCTGTACTACAAAATACAAAATAACTTAATAACATTCTAGGCCTGTAAAAACCAGAATAAAAAAAAGGAAGAAAAGTGAAATACTATCGGCTCCGTCTTCCGACAAAAAACTTGCTACATTCCAATACCTCAATCCCTTTGACCTGCAAAAGCAACAGACTACAAAGAAAATAAGAGTATGGCAAGAAAAAAGCAAATTTATAACAAATAAAATTTAAATAGAAAAGGATACAATTGTTGATATAACCTTGCAATATGGTACCCTCAATCTGATAAAAGAAAGCAATACAATTCTTGTAATAACCCACATTTTTTGTAATCCAAGAGCAGGAATAGATAAACAAATAAACACTAATCATGGTATTAGATAAGGGGAGATGGAAAAGCCATAAGATTGAAACCAACGGTAGGAGGATAGATCAAACACTATAGGAAAATCATCTATTATTGGTGGAATTTTTCGGTGGAAATTAATCATTTTTCGGAGGTTTTCAAATTTACCAGCGGTTTTCCAGTGAAAAAAAAAAACGCCAGTAAAACAAGGATAGGAAAATTTATTCCTGCGGTTTTTTCCAGCGACAAACCATTCCGGCTGCTTACCGACAGAATTAAGCCGCCGGAACATTAAAAAAAAAATAACTCAAAAAAAATTCATCTCTCCCTCCTGGTAGACTGCACTACCTCAGCCTGCCAGTGCTAGCGCGCTCCTGCGCCTGAGCCCGCCGCTCCAATGCATGCCCTCATTCCCTAGCCTGAACCCGCCCGCTCCCGCACCAGCCCGCCAACCCACTCCCTGTGCTAGCCCGCCAACCCGCTCTTTCCTGCGACCAGCTAGCTCCCGCCGACCTAGCTCTCTAACCCGCTCACGCTCCCACGCCAGCCTCTGCCTAGGGTGATTTGAACCCGGGTTGGCTAGGAAAATCTCAAAGCACCAACTGGATTGCTGCACATGTAAATACATTTTAAATGTCACATTTTTATATTTAAACTATATATGTTTTTTTGGTTAAATACCCAAAAAATCGGTTACAGAGTCCTTAGCTCCTCCAGCTCGCTAATGCTCTAAAGAGCTACAATCAAATAAGAAAATAAAAAACCTAAGAGCCAGTGGATCCTTTTACTATGATTACAAAAATAACCTAATAAAGAGCTAGGGCTGTGAGATGACATCACCCAAAAAAGGAAGAGAAATAAGATCCCCTTCAGCACATTCTTCCTGCAAAATAACTGAAAGTAACGAAAAAAGAAAAATGAAGAACAAGCTAAGAATACCTTGCAGTCATTGAAGCTCGTCACACGAAAACGTTAAGATGCCTGCAAGGAATTCTCCAAAAAATGGTGTGAGAAATATAGTTGGTAAAATACTGTAAGTACCCAGTATTGTCACGGTTACACCAAAGTTAATATGGTAAACACGAAAAACAAACTTACTCAATAAGATCGTCAAACCAAAAAATGAATACTTAAAACAGCCATAACAGCACAGAGACCAAACATTACAGTTCACATATTGCCTGTCAAAGGCACTTTGACCAGCAACCATGTAATAAAAGAGATACCATAATAAGTGATTGCATAAAACAAAACTCACAACAAAACTATCATCAGTTAGGTCCAGCTTCTCAAGATGAGCCTTAATGTTCCAGGTATTAGTAACGTAGAAGCAGGGGAAATCACCAAAATGAGACAGCAATAGCAGTTCCAGGTGCCTTTGAAAATCCACACCCAATGCTTAAATATAATAGTGTATCCACTACAACATTCTAATTTGGACACCAACACACCATATGAATAATCACTGCTAAACAAATAGCAGCAGTTAGCCAGAAAACAGGAGCAGGGCATAGGCCACCTAAAGCCCCAATGAGCAAACAAAATAAATAAGCAAATCAAGACCGGCCCAGGAAACAAACCAGAGCAACCATAGCACACATAAGTAGGAAAATTAAACATGTATAATATAAGGAAGAGCAATTTTATCAAGGTTAATCATGCCTTTCAAAATCAGATCTAAGTTACTAATATTTAAATCTTGATTACCATCAATCTGGCACCCTAAATTAGCCAACCAGTCAGCACAAGCATTAGCTTCCCGAAAAATGTGAGAGATATTACGATTAATGTTAGAAAGAGAGTTTTTAATCTTCCTAAGCAAATAAAAATTTTGAGAGTTAACCAGGTCCTGGTTCTTCAAAATCTGAATAACCAGTTAAGCATCAACCTCAATCCACACATTAACAAAACCCAATTTATTACAAATATCAATGCCATATGATAAACCATGCAGTTCAGCAGTCAGGACAAAGCAAGGCTGCAAAGGGCATGCAAAAGCAGCAAGCACCACACCTTGATAATCCTGAATAATACCGCCAGCCCCAGCAATAGAATTCCTCATAGAACCATCCGAATTCAATTTAACAAAAGGTAAAATAGGCTTTCTCCAAATGACAAATCTGTCATAGAGCCTCTTAGCATTATCACCCATATGGATACCCAGCAAACCAGCTAAATTCCGATAGTGGCTAAAATGTTTAACGGAAAGCAGGTTACAGGAAGATAATTGCACCACTTTATGCATAATATTATTGATAATATGATTAGTATTCATTTTAATATCATTATGCTTAGCTTCATTTCTAGCTTTCCAAATGAACCATAAAATAAGAACAGGAATTAAATTTAAAATGTGACCTTTAGAAGTATTCATCCAACCTTTAAGTAAAGTAGGAAGGTCGGTATGAAGGTCCACATGAATCAGATTGGACAAATCAATGAAATGATGCCAAACCTTCATAGCAATAGCCCCATTCACAAAAAGGTGATTCACACTTTCAATGTTAGAACAACAATAGCATTTGGAAGGGAAACTAAAACCTTTCTTATATATTTAAACTATAAATTAACTCAAAATCAAATTGTATTTAATCATACTAATATAAAATAAGACTAATTAATTTAATTATAAAAATTAAAAATTATAATAAATCTAAAATAAAAATTAATAATTACTAATTAATTTTAAAATTAAAATTAACTAAATTGTTAATATTATTTTTAATCATTTTTATTAAATCATTTAAATAGAAAAAATTTTAATCAATTTAATTAAATTTTTAAAATTCTGTTGGAAAATTGGAAAAGCCACCAGAAATTTTCGTGGGAAAGAAAACGCCTGAAAATTTCATCGGAAAAGTTGTCTCATTGTTTTCTATCGAAAAATCGCAGGAAAGCCGCCAGAAAATTAACCGCCAAAAAGCCACCGAAAATTGGTGATTTTCCTGTAATGATATGAGTTATACAACCACCATCAACATAAAACCCAAAATGCAAATCAATAATAATCACGGGAACCATCACCAGCCAACAGTAGGTCCAAAAACCATGATTGAAACCAATGGTAGGAGGATAGCTCATATAGGTTATACCAGCGCTAGCAACATAAAACCCAAAATGCAACTCAATAAAAATCTCGGGAACCATCACCAACCAAAAGCAGCTCCAAAAACCTTCATTCGAATAGACAAGAATAAAGGTTAATGCTTATTTCTTAACACTCGAATTGCTATAGAAAAGGAAATTATAGTCCCTGCAAACTTGAATCCAAACCCAATTGATAAGCTTAGCTAAACTAGAGAAGCAGCATCCCAGGTAAGAACTGAAGCAACACATGAAAAAATCCTCGGGAAACACCTTAACAACGTCCAAGTGAGCACAACAAAGATCCCCCATTAAATTCAACAGAAAATAATTCAATGCATATGAGTAGGGGGATATGTAATCAAGATGATTTAAATCAAAAATAGAAGCATAGTTCAGATGCATTGTACCAACCTCATGCAAATATAATCCCATAATCTCATGAGTGTCATCCACCAACAACACAAGATCCCAGCTAGCCAATAACACCACAAAATACTAGCCTTCAAACATATAGGAAATAAAGATAACACATGAAGCATGAAACCAAAACTGGCCAAGAAAGCCCAGCAGACCCAACAAAAAAACCAAATAAGCAAACTCAACAAAATAACTAATGGGAGCGAATGTAAGGAAGGCCCATCCAATCTAATCTAGCCAGCCCTTTGGCCTCTTTAGGAAGAGTATGCTCGTAGTACTTAATAAAGTTATCTAAATTGCAATCCAATTTAGCGAGAGAATTAGCAACCGCATTCTCCTCCCTTAAGATGTGAGAGATTTTAAAAGTAATGAGAGAGAGGCAGTGCTTAATATCTCTGATCTTATAGAAATTAACTTGATTGGAGGAGATGTTACCATTGACATAATGGATAATAAGCAAAGCATCAACTTCAATCCATAAATTAGTGATGCCAAAAGAATTGCTTAATTGGATACCAAACAAGAGACTTTAAAGTCCAGCTTGAATCGCAATAGTAGCATTAGAGTAAGCCACAAAAGCCACTATCATAGCTCTATTAGAATCCCGAATAGTACCACCACAACCCGCATTAATATTATTTCTGGCACCATCGATTTTAAGTTTAAAACACCCCACCTCAGGTTTTGTCTAGTAAATAATCCTATTACTACAACCAACAATAGATGAGAAAACATTTAGCCCAAACTTACAAACTAGGTGATGATAACCTTTAAAAGAGTTAACCTTTAAAAGCTTCGTATGAAAAAGCTAATAAATTTTATTCTTCACTTTAGAAATAATAGTAATAGCATCCATTTTAATATTCTCATGTTTAGAAGCATTCCTACTACTCCAAATAAACCAATAAATAATGAAAGGAAGAATATTATGAATATGGCCTCTAGTAATAGTAAACCACTCATTGAGAACATCAGTTATAGAGTTTAACCAAAAAGTAGAAAATACATTGAACATATTGCCAAAATGAATCAATACTTTCATAACAATAGGTCCTTGAAAAAACTCATGATTCATATTTTCAGTGTGATAGAAGCATTGACATTTGGAAACAATGTATAAACCTTTCCTAAGAAGAATATAATCCACAGGAATATAATTATGCAAAATCCTCCAAATAAGAAATGAATAAGGAGGGATACTTGCATGCCAGAAATCAAGATTAAGATAATTTCTAGGCAGAGGTTGTCTAATCGTATTCCAAACTTATTTAGTATTAAAATTCTCATCATTAGAGCGATTGAATAAAACACATTGTTCACTCTCCAAATAAATCAAAAACTTAAGAATCAACATGATAATAAATTCAGGCACCAAATTAGAAAGTAAATCAATGTTCCAACCCTCAAAACAAATAAAATCCTTAACTTTACAAATAGAGATAGAATGGGTGTATAAAAGATTATCAATAGAAAAATTACCCAACCATTTATTTTGCCAAAAATAAATATCACTAGCTCCCAAACAGCATTGAATAAACTCATCAGCTTCCCCTTTAATGTTACATAATCTTTTTCATTTAAAAGAGTCGCCTTTTTTAAAAACATAATTTAAAGGATGCATCCCAATAAAAACTTAGACATCATGCATAAACTTAGCCCATAAACCTTTTTTAGCTCTAAAGGCATACCACAATTTATGATTATAGGTCCTGATTATATCTGTAAATGTTTTGAAACCAAGTTTACCCTCATCCATAGCTCCAGAATAATTCTTCCAGGATCCCCAAACAATAAAGTGATTACCTTCCTTAGAGCCCCAAAGAAATTTATTAAATAAAACCTCCATCCTACTTCAAACATTTAAAGTTGGGCACAAAGTGTGGAGCAAATATATAGGGATAGAACAAAGAACATGCTTAATCAGAACAAGTTTACCACCATAAGATAAAAAATTAAAGGCCCAAGTGGAAAAATTATTTATGGTAAAAGAGAAAATATCATCAAATAAATGTGAACGTTTCATACCCTTGTAAAGAGGCACACCCAAATATTTTTATGGAAGGAGCCTCTTATTCAAACCAAATTTTCTTTCAATACTTTGAACACGAGTTGAAGAAATAGACTTAGCAGGAATAAAACAACTCTTAGAAATGTTGAAAGTTAAAACATTAGTTTGCTGAAAAACCTTAAGAAAGTTGAATGTAATATGTACGATTTTTATAGAGCCATTAGAAAAAATAATGAAGTCTTTTGCGAAGCTCAAATGGGTTAAAGGAAAACCACCAGCAAACCTAAAGTACAATTTAGGATTCATTCTAAAAAGATGAGTGATTCCATGAGATAAGAATTCCACAGAAATAATGAACAGAGTAGGAGATAAAGGATCTCCTTGTCTTAAACCATGAGAGGACCGAAAAAGCCATGGGACTTACCAATAATGATAATCGAAAAATATCAAAATTCAATGTTTTTTTAATAAAATTAATGAATTGTAAATTAAAACCAAAAAAACTTTGAAATGACATAGAGAAATTCTCAATTGAGATTATCATACACTTTGGTAATATCCATTTTAAAGATGATATTACCACCAACCACCTTCTTATCCAAATCATGAACTAACTCTTGCGCAACTAAAACATTGTAAAATATATATTTTCCTTTAACAAAACTAGACTGTTCCATAGAAATAATATTAGGAAGAATTAAATAAATCCCCCCCCACCCAATTTTAGCATTAATAAATCCCCCCCCCCCCCATTAAAATTTTAGCATTAAGTTTATTGAAAAGGAACGTAAGCTAATAGGCCAAAAATCATTTCAGAAATTAATATTCTGAGACTTAGGAATTAAAGAAATAGAAGTAGCAGTGAAAAATTTAGGGATAGGATTTCCACTAAAAAAATCCACAACAACATTAACAAGATACTTCTTAATGATATCCCATGATTTCTGAAAAAATTTGTTGGTAAAATCATCAGGACTAGCAACATAATCAGTATTCATGTTTTTTAAATTACTCCAAATTTCTTCTTTAGAAGGAGGATTAGTGAGCATATCATTATCCTCCTCAGAAACAAGAGAAGGGACAAAGCAGTAATCAGTATTAAGATTAGGAGTAAAATTGGAATTGAAAACTTTAAAGAAATACTCAGTACCCGAGGGAGAAATCAAATCAGCAACCTCAATAACATTACCATTAGACAAAGTGATCTTATGAATATGCCTACTAACCTTATTATGATTAGCAATATTATAGAAATAGGAAGTGTTACGATCACCTTCCAAAAGAAATTTTGAAGATGCCTTTTGTCTCCAATAGGCTTATTCTTTTTCATGCAATTTGAACAAATTAGTCTTGGCTTCATTAAGAAGGGTTAAATTATCAATAGTGGAAATATGCATATAAGCCATTTCAGTATTATCGACATCTTCTTCGGCCTTCAAGATACTAGAAAAACATTTTTAAAAATGCATTTATTCCACCAAGAAAGCTTTTGCTTAAGCCTTTTAAGTTTAAACCAGAGCCTAGTCATGCCATACACATTATCAGTAGGGAAAAGGGGAGCATCCCAATTTTCTTTCACAGTATGAAAAAATTTATCATCAAGAAGGCACATGTTTTGAAACCTAAAAGGAGAAAAATTGTTACCATTAGTATTACTAATGCTTAATAAAAGAGGGGAATAATCAGATAAAGTATGACTAAGATGAGTAATATGAGTATTGGGAAAAGCATTTATCCAAAAATTATTGAAAAGAATGCGATCTAATCTTTCCCCACAGAGTGCCCTTCTTGTAAGTAAAATTATTACCAGAAAAACCAATATCGTGCAAATTACATTTTCTTATCATATCATTGAAATCCTCCATAACATGAAAATTAGGAGTTTTACCTCCCACATGTTCAGCAACATTAGTAATACAATTAAAATCTCCACCCACAAAATATATATATATATATATATATATATATATATGTATATATATATATGTATATGTATGTATATATATATATATATATGTATATGTATGTGTGTGTGTGTGTGTGTGTTTGAATAGGACTATGTACAACTTCATGATGCTGAAATATATAATTCTATTGGTGAGGTATTTTTTGTGTGATCAACAAACTATTCATACTACAAATTATGGTTGCATGAAGGTAGGAGCTACATAGAAGGAGAGGGTGTACGGATTAGTCCTACAAGCCTATATATGTTAAGCTCATTCGTCTAGCTCACTAGCCTTTGTGGATAGTCGCATTGAGTAGTTTGTAAGGTGAAATGTAGCAGCTTTGACATAGGAATTATAATGGATGTGGCAAATACGAGTTGATATGCAATCTTAGTAAGATTTGATGTAATTGAGTTGTGGAATTTATAGGGTAGTATCATTAGCAATAGGCTCATAATGTTAAAGAGAGTAAAGAGATAAATGATGATTAGATGTTGGTTATCATGTATTTCCCTTATATATTTAAAGTTTTTCCTTTGATGTATTCTCAAATGTTATATTAATTTAGAAGTATGATCACAATTTTAGTATTAATTTTACTAAAATATGTTATTAAAATTGATTCGTTTAGTTTTGTTTGATGTATGTTATGTTGTTTGGATGATTGTTTGTTTAAATTATGCTAATTGGTTTGTGCTGGTTACAAAAAGATATATGGATGGGGTTTATTGTATTTTATTTATTTTTTCCTAAATTTTTTTGACATAATTATAATTGGAACCAGGTGATACATGATTTCAATAAGACAATGCAGGAAAACTCTACTGGAACAACATTGGTGAAATTTTTTGTGAATATACCAATGCTAATATGTATTAAAATAAGTTAGATTTCTTGTGGGTCGTATCACTAGATTATTTGGTGGACCAAAATTTGGATTTTTTTTTGTAGTTATTCCGACCAAAAACCTGCTAGTGGAAGCTATTTTGAATCATTTTATTTTTTTCTATCTTCTCAATTTAACATTAATTTTAAACTTTTTGGAACTTGTTTTTTATTAAACTAAATTTGATGAAAATGTTTTCATGCAGGAATTTTAGTCATGGAGTTTTATCCCCAAAAAAATTAAAGGAAAGTAGAATTACTAACAATAAACTTTAATTTTTTGACAAACTAGTCTGCCAGAAAGTTTGAATTTTCATGTCGTGAGATGTTGGGTATTATCTTTCATGGCACTACAAGAGAAATGTCTATTTTAGGCAAAATTTGGCAATGGAAATTTGGGAGGAGTTTCACAGTGGATTTCAACCAGAGTTTCCATAGAAAATATACCGGTTGAAATATCCATTGAAGAAAGCCCTACTTTAGTATTCTACCCCATACTCAATCTAATTACGCAAAACTTTGTCCTCCTGCATCTGTTATTGTGTGAATACCCTCTCCCTTTCCCCCCTCGGTCTGACTACTTCCAATTGGCCATTCATGTGACTTTTACTTCATTCAACTTTTTCTCCAAGGTCTTTCAACCTCTCTACTCACCCTTCAATAATGTTTGGTAAGTTTTATCCTTTGGCTTTCTTAGATGATTGAGTTATTTAAGTACAATGTTTTTAAAAATATTTAAAGATTATATTTCTCTTTTAAATCTTAAATGATTTCTTGTTATTTAGCACTAATTTATTGTTCTTGTAATCATCTAAATAAAATTTTTTAAAATAAGAATCATCTAATATTTTTTCATAATAAATGAGTCAGCTTATGATCTGACTTGAGCACATAGAATTCAACATGAGCTAAAGCTTGAGCTTGAATTTGATTAATTGTCAAGCACAAGCTTAAACTAGAAGTAGCTTGACCACTGCAAAACTCTTTTACATTCCTAATTTTCTCTATAAATTCTTCCTAATTGTCTCATGAGTTAGTAACATCAACATCCTACACATAAATTCATTCAAGAAAAATAAAGATAATTTTTTTTTTGTTAAAAAATGATAAATTTTAAAAGCTCAAAAAAATTGCTTAAAAATAGAAAAACAAAAGAGAAGATTCAAGTTTTCTTTCAATATGTTCTTTACCAGTTTAAAAATTTTGTGCTCGAATATTTAATTTATATAGTACCCCTTAAATGGTAAGGAAAAAGATGATTATCATAGGATATTACATGTTAGAACATCTGGTCTAGAATATTGAACTAAGATTTGTAATAAAACATTTAAAAGGTGTCACACTCCAGCATTGTTCTACAACTTTCTCCTTTATATTGTTAATAAACAAGTCATTATTGAATGGTTGCTTCACTTATTCCAAGAATAAGACCAGAGCCAGAAGTTTTTGTATGCCAATTTTCATCAGCTGCCATGAGCTCCTTGAATATAGTATCTCTATGCTTTAGGTTTCATTTAAAATAGCTTTCTTACTACTTTGTAAAGTTGTTGAAGAGAAAGTAACTTTTTAAAGCTGGGGTAGAAAGCATCTTTCTAGTACAAAAAAATTTTGAAAGCAGTTAAAATCAGTGGTAAGAATATTATTGTTATTGTCTAAAAAAATAAAATAGTAAGTCTAAGATAATGTTTCAGGCACCAAAAAGTTTCGTGCAAGTCATTCACTTCCACGTGATCTTCATTGATCTTTTAATGTGTAGGTATTCATTGCTCAAGTGTGGTATTGATATTAGGAATCAATGATGTTGGATGAAAAAGCAATTAGTACATGGACAAAAGACATTAACAAATGAATTCATTAATGGGGTGAATTTTTCATCTAGGTAGCTTGTCTACTAAATTCCTTCATCTCAGATGGGAGGTTTCACTATCCATATTCCACACATAAAAAATAAGCAAGCCTAACGTTGAATGAGATAAATGTTGATCTATATCCTAAAGGATTTATGTTAGAATATTGGTATTTAACTTTGGTTGGTGAGTACGAGCTACATTTCAATTCATAATATGACCCATCTGCACGTTCCAACATAGATATGGAAGAAAATATTAATATGATCAAGTACTTAGTCTAAGATATAATCAGGCCACAATATCAATAATATATAGAAGAGTCTTTAAATAAAGAGGTATATAACTTATACAATTTGAATCATGCTATATATCAATCAATTTGGAAGGAGTGCACTACTCACACAGAATTATCTATTACAGTGAAGATGTTAAACATCAAGATATAATACAATGTCCCTCAAGAAAACTTTAGTCAATTTATTGGGTTGCTTAAAGAGACGAGCCCAACAAGTAATATAATTTTGATAGATTTATACCTGACTAAGAAATTATTTTTCAAAGTTTTTTTGACATATATAAAAATAGATTGATGTATTAAAAGATACATGTTGACATAGATAACTTGTAAATATTGCATATTGCCATTGTAAGGAATCAATATTTAAGCCAAAATATGGAATGAATAGAAAGTAGAAGGATGTACTAGCCAGTAGGACGCTTTACTTATGCATCTATGAGCTCCACTATACAGTAAGGAATAATAAATATATCTTACAAATCAATTTCTTGACACACCCGTTTGAAGCAGAAGCTTGGAAATTCTTTAATAATATATATCCTACCTTCATCGTTGAACTGTGAAATATAATACTAGGTTTATATGCATATGGATTTACTCCATTTAGCTAATTAACTTCACCTTACTCGTACTAGCATGTGATACTCACCCCTTCAAGATTTATGTATAAATGAATCGTACATGATTCTAACACATATCATTCCAACACCACTTAATCCCAAAGCGAAGATAGATGTATTCTTATAAACTTTAATCATTAATTAATTTTTTTGTGGGATAGAGTTAATAAATATGATATCTCCACCAAATAAAGTTTCATGATGAGGGCAGCATTTTTTTGGACAATTAGTAACTTTCATGTATTTAGTGTTCTTTCATGTTGGAGTACCTTAAGTAAGTTAGCTTACCCTTATTGGATGAAATTTACTAAGTTATTCACTTTAAGGCATAGAGGCAAGAACAGTTGGTTCGACTATTACCGCAAAGTTTTTACCTACAAACTATCAATTCATGAAAATAAGAATGCTTTCACTAAAAATAAAATGGTGATGATATAGCCTCCACCAAGATTAATCAGTAAGTAAATATTTAAAAGAGTAAAGTGTACACCCACGATTATTGATTCTCCAACACTAGTTAACTAAAAATTATTAGGGTTTGGAGTCAACCATAACTGGATAAAGAAAATACATTTTTTGACCGTGCCATATTTAAAATTAAACTTGATTAGACGTATCTTAGATGTGATGCAGATAGAAAAAAAAAACATATTTCATAATGTGTTCAACATAATGATGGACATCAACGATAAATCAAAAGCTAATATAAAAGAAAAGATGAACTTAAGGATATTTGTATGAAGAAAATTCTAGAGTTAAAGGATGGTGAAAATGGAAAACTTCTAAAATTTAAACTTTCATTTAGCATGACTTTAGAGTAGAGATGAGCAATTTGCGAATGTGTGAAAAGTCTAAAGCTACCTGATGGATTTGCTTCTAACCTTATTAGATGTGCTAAAATGAGATTGTGGAGATTATTTAGATTAAAATTCATGGCAGCCACATCTTCAAGCAATGTTTATTGCCAACAACCTTTAGTTTCTTGCCATATCAAAATTTAAAGCCCATGACCATATTAAATATCTACTTTTATGGATTTATTTTCCTTAAAATTAAATACGAAGGCTTTGGTCCATATGGAGAAAAATATTTATTTAATTTTATGTAAGCTTGAGAATATATTTTTTCCAGCATTTTTTAACTATGGAATGTCTACCTATACATTTATCATATAAGGCTAGAGTTTGTTGAGAAAGTTGCCACTTAGCTTTTGCATATTTTATATTCTTGCAACTTATTATTTTGATGATTCCGAATAATATTGTATTGATTATTAATTTCTCCTAACACATTTTGGAAGAAGTGTTTTTGGCTCTTGTGTGTACTAACATTTCAGGAAAATCATACTCTAAATTGTTGAAGACTTCAAATCAAGATCTTATTATAATGTTTTGTAACTTGGAGTTTATATTTTATTCATTTTGAGTCAAAGAGAGTGAGATTGTAATTGAGTAACTTAGCACAAACACACTAGGGGAGATCTTCAAATGTAAAATTTTTTAAAATATTGATTATACAGGACGATCAGGTCAGTTATACTCTCCAAAGAGCAATGGAATGAACAAAATGGGCAAAAGTTTTTTTCTAAGTCCTACTCGTCCAGACTATTTTACTCTGTTCGTCCCAAGACGATGTTCTCAAGACTCAGGCTTTTAACTAATCGTCCAGATGATCTTGTCCATTCGTCCCTTGACGATGTTCTATGGACTCATGCTATGAACTAATCCTCCAGATGATCTTGTCCATTCATCCCTGGACGATATTCTCTGGACTCATGCTTTGAACTAATCATTTAGATTATCTTTTCCATCCATCCCAGGATGATGTTCTCTAGACTCATGCTTTGAACTAATCTTCCCGACGATCTTGTACATTCATCCCAGGATGATGTCCTATGTTCCTTAAAATATATGGATCATCCTACATTTTTGTTCCAACAAAGCCTGGAAATAATTGTTCGTATCGAACGAACTATGTTCGTAAGAGACGATGATCGGGTACGAAGACATTTCATACCAATACACATTGAGTTCATACGCAACAGTTTTTACACTATTCATACGTATGAAATTAGATCATATGGGATGATAGAGTTTGTACATATTTAAAAAATTACAGTTTTTGGATGGTTTTTTGTGCCTTTCTTACAAAAGTCTACTTAAAATTATCTTGTAATCTTTTTGTCCACTGATCTTCATGCAAACTGAAGGGAGATCAAAGGAGAGAGTGTGAGAGAGTGTTTGAAGGAGAATTCTTACTTCTGGAGTGTGAAGGGCTCACTTGGTACTCGAAGGTATGGATCTTCATTTGTAAATTGTAATTACTTCACTCTTTTCTCTTGTCCCTCCAGATTTCTCGTGAGAAGATCTTTTCAATGAGATTCAGTTCTCTACCAACACTCGAGGAGTGTGAATAGTGGGAGGGTTCTCTACCTACATATGGAGAAGTGTGAAAGGATGAAGGTTCTCTTCCTACACTTAGAGAGTGAAAAGTGGAAGGTTCTCTGCCTACACTTGGAGGGTGTAAAAGGATGACAGTTCTCTACCGCACCGGGTAGTTGTGGAAGAGAGTTTTTGTAAAGGCTTCTCTGCCTTGCTGTGGGGGCAAAAGGAGAGACACTAAGTGGTAATAGTGCAATACCTGAAGTGGGAGACTTCTGGGAGTGGATGTAGGTCGTTTTTGACCGAACCACTATAAATCTTATGTCTTTTATTTTCACTGCTTTTTACTTTATTGTTTCTGTTGATATGTGATTGAAAAATATTTTCCAAAATTTAACTATAATTTGTAGGTTTAAAAATAAAGAGGAAATTTTTAAATTACCAATTTACCCCCCCCCCACCCCCTCTTTGTTAGCCGTTGGGACATAAGCTTAGGTCTAACAATCTAATTCATAATTAATAAAGTTTCAATAAGTGGTATCAGAGCTTTATTTAAAAATCATTAGTTTAGACTACTTTTTGATCCATTGCTACATTTGGAAACTGAAACACACCTGAAGGTTACTCTATAACTAGACCTCATTTGTTCGATAATATTCTATTTGATTTTTGGAAAACACACATGTCTTCATTTTTACAGTCACTTAATTACCGAATGTGGATCTTAGTTCTGGAAGATAATGCAAAACCAACTAGATTAGTTGACAAAGTTAGAGTTGAAACACTCTTTTTGGACTGGACAGTAGAAGAACGTGACTTAGCACAACTTAATGCTAAATACTTGAATAGTTTCTTTTGTGCTCTTAAATCTGAAGATTACATGCGGGTTTCCACTTGTAAGAGTGGAAAGGACATATGGGATAGACTTTATATACCTTATGAGGGGACTAATGAAGTTAAACAATCCAGACTTAATATCTTGTTGCATGACTATGAACTGTTTTGCATGAAACACAATGAATCCATTTCTAACATGTACACAAGATTCACACAAATAGTCACCTCTTTATATGCATTGGGAAGGGAAATAATGAATGCATAAATGGATAATAAAATACTTTGTTGTTTACCTACTGCTTATGATGCTAAAATAATTATGATTATAGAGTCTAAAGATTTAAACATTTACTCTATTGACAATTTTCTTGGATCACTAATTACTTACGAGCAAGGGGTGAGTCAAAGAAAGATTGATGCAGGCGAACCATGAAGGGAGAAGAATATAGCACTAAAAGTAGAGGAGTCAGAGAATTATCTCTCACAACCTGAGGATGAAGACAACATCGCACTGATGACTAGACAATTTAGAAGCTTTCTGAAGAGGAAGCAAAAGAGACATCAGCAATGGAATCGAGATAAATTTAATAGGAATGTCAAGGTTTCAAATGATGTTATATTCTATGAGTGCAGGAAACCTGGACATATTAAGTCAGACCATCCAAAACTCAAAGCCACTCCTAGCAAGGAGAAGGTAGAGGAGAAACCAATGGTGAAAAAGGGCAAGAAGAAATTCCAAAGGGCTTTCTGGGTGGACTCAGCTTCAGACTCTTCAGAGACTGAAAAGAAAGAGGAAGTCAACAATCTGTGCTTAATGGGCGATAATCTTGATTTTTAAGATTAAGATGAGGTATGTGACTTATCTTATAATGATTTTTTTGAAGTGTCTGAACGCATACAAGATGCATATAAAAAGTTAAGGAAAATGCATACTAGTTAGAACTTGGAATATCAGGAACTATAAAGATAACAATATATCCTTAGGAAATATCATGGATTAATTGATAACAATCATATGAAATTGCTTGATGAGTTTGACGATTTGAATAAGAACCATGAAAATTTAAAATCATCCTATGCAGAACTTCAAAGAGAAATAAAAAAAATAAGGATGAATTTGAGAGCAAGATATATCAAATAAATTATACAAATTGAATATTGAAAGACATGAATTCATTTTATAAACTGAAGATAGAAGCTCTCGAGGATAATAGGATACCAACAATACTTGAAGATTTCACCAATCCTATTTTGTATTCTAAGTTTATGCAATCCGTAAATAAATAGAAGAATTATAAAAGACTAAGAAATCCATTTCCTAGAGTCAAATGTTATAATTATAGATTGATTGGATATATAGCACACACCTGTACATTGAAGAAGAAAACCCATTTGGTGTGGAAACCTAAGATGCATAAACCTAGACATATCATACATGCATATGTTTATAACTTTCAAAAAGGTGACCCCAAACTTGTTTAGGTTCCCAGGTCTAACGTTTGATGATTTTACAGGATCGCTCTCACACAAGGCCTCATGAGAGCATATGGTAAATGGACAGCAGTTGCTCAAAGCATATAATTGGAGATATTGTACAATTCATATCGCTGGAAGCCAGGAGTGGAGGCAGGGTTGCACTTGGAGATAACACTACAAGAAAGGTGGTAGGGTCAGGTATGATTGGAAATCTTAAAAACTTTTTTATATAGAATATTTTGTTGGTAGAAGCTTAACACATAATCTTCTAAGTATTAGTCAGCTATGTGATAAAGGTAATTGTGTAAAAAAATTTCCTACAAACTGCATATTAAGCCTGATTAGTAATGATGTTCTGAATGGTATACGGGTAAACAATGTGTATATACTAGATTTGAATTACATGAATACTCATACTGCTTTTTATTTAAAAACTATTTCTAATGAGTTATGGCTTTGGCATAGGAGACTTTGTCACTCTAGCATGAAAAACCTTAGGAGGATTACCTAAAAGAACTTAGTGAGAGGTATACTAAAACTGGACTTTACTAAGGACCACCTGTGTGATACTTGTCAATTAGGAAAATAGGTGAAGTCCTCTTTTCAGTCCAATAAGGATCTTAGAACTAGTAAACCATTGGTGATTTTACATATGGATCTTTTAGGACCAGTTGGAAGTGTAAGTCTAGGAGGTAAGGTATACGGATTTGTGATTGTGGATGATTACTCTAGATTTACATGTGTTAGATTTCTATATCATAAGAGTGAATTGTTTGAGGAATTTAGAGATTTTTCAACGTGGATTCAAAGGAAACTATGACGTGAATTTTTAACAATTCAAAGTGATCATGTAGGAGAATTTGAGAATGAAAAATTTGAAGATTTTTGTATGGAAAAAGGAATTGATCACAATTTTTCTGCACCTAGAACCCCTCAGCAGAATGGGGCAGTCAAAAGAAAAAATAGAACATTAATAGAAGCTGCCTGAGCCATGTTGGCAGAATATTCACTTCCTAAATATTTTTGGGCTAAGGCGGTTAGCACAGCATGTTATGTTCTGAATAGGGTGACTGTTAAATCAAACCTAAATAAAATACCCTATGAGTTACTAAAGGGAATAACACCTAATTTATCACATTTGTATGTCTTTGGATATAAGGTGTTCATACATAATAATGGAAAATCTGCCTTAGGAAAATTTGATCCAAAATCAGATGAAGGAATTTTTATAGGATACTCAAATGTTGGAAAATGTTATAGAGTATTCAATAAAAGAACTTTGGCAATTGAGGAGACAACACATGTTGTATTTAATGAATCTGGAATTTTGAAAGAGATAATTATTGAAGAGGATGAGATAGGAATTAACTCTCAAAAGATTGAGAAAATAAATTTGGAAGAAAATTTGAAGATAAAAACCTGATGCCTAAAAATTTGAGATGTTCTAAAAACCACCCAAAGGAATTAATTATAGGTGAACCTAGTGAGGGTGTTAGGACTAGGCATGGACTAAACAAAGAATTCAATTATTAAGCCTTTATTTCAATGATAGAACCCACACATATTGATCAAATTATGAGAAATGAAGTTTGGGAATTAACGGTAAGGCCAAAGGATCAAAGTATAGTTAGAACTAAATGTGTATTCAAGAATAAAATGAATGACTCAGGAGTAGCCATTAAAAATAAGGTTATATTGGTTGCTAAGGGGTATAATCAGATTGAAGGAATTGAATTTGAAGAAACTTTTTTCTCTGTAGCTAGATTTGAAGCAATTAGGTTTTTGTTAGCCTTTGCCTATTTTAGAGGATTTAAATTGTATCAAATGGATTAAAAGTGCCTTTTTAAATGGGGTAATTCAAGAGGAAGTTTTTGTAGAACAACTTCCAGGATTTGAAAATTCTAAACACCCAAATCATGTTTACAAATTGAAAAAGGAATTATACGGATTGAAATAGGCACCTAGGGCTTGGTATGAGAGGTTGAGCACCTTCCTTCTTGAGAGATCTTTTGGAAAAGAAAGTGTGGACACAACTCTCTTTTTTAAGAAATTGGGAGAGGATATAGTTATTGTATAAATTTATGTTGATGATATCATCTTCGGATCTATAAATAAAAATCTTTGTGATTATTTTTCTAAAATAATGAGTAGTGAATTTGAGATGAGTCTAATAAGAGATCTGAACTACTTTCTAGGATTTAGCATTAAGCAAATTGAGGAAGGTACATTTCTTAGTCAGTCGAAGTATGTTAAGGACATCCTCAAAAAGTATGAAATGGACAATGCTAAACCTGTCAATACACCTATGAGTTTTCTCAATTCAGTTGGATAAGGACCCTAAGGGAAAATTTATTGATCAAAAGAAATTTAGAGGGATAATTAGATCTTTACTTGATAGCTAGCCAACCCGATATAATGTTTAGTGTTTTTTTATGTGCTAGATTTTAGTCAGATCCAAAAGAATCACATTTGACAGCAGTGAAAAGGATTTTAAGGTATCTATTGGGAACTTAGAACTTAAGAATTTGGTAACCTAAGTTTAGCTTTTCATTTGAAATAATTGAATATTCAGATTCGAACTTTGCAGATTGTAGGGTTGATAGAAAGAACACTGTTAGAACATGTCAATTTATTGAAAATTTTTTAGTCTCTTGGTCCAGTAGAAAAAAAATTCCATAGCCCTATCTACTGCTGAAGCTGAATACATTGCCTTAGGAAGTTATGTGGCACAAGTACTTTGGTTAAAATAATAATTGATTGATTTAGGATTAATAATAGGCACTATTCATATTTATTGTGACAACACTAGTGTTATTTGCATATCTAAAAATCATATTAAACATTCAAGAACCAAACATATAGATATTAGGCATCATTTCATAAGGGATCATGTATCCAAAGGAGAAATTGAACTCATTCATGTTTCAACTGAAAATCAACTTACAGACATTTTTACAAAAACCACTAGCCTTTGATACTTTCAGTACATTAAGAACAAGGCTGGATGTGATTGATTTGAATGCTTAAATGAAAGTATCAGCGACATTGATATGTGTCCTTGTTAGTATGTTTTTTTTATTTTTGTGATTTTTTGTATGTGTTCTATTTTTGGTCGTATATTTTTTAGCATGGCATGAAAAATTGTGTGACAATCATCTATATGAAATTAATTTTATACGGGACAAACCTGTATCATATTAACTGGTTATTTTAAACATTTCTACATGCAGTTTTTAGTTTTTATATTACCATTCGTCTGTACGATCCATCGATCGTCCGGACGATGTGTATGCAATCGTATATATGCATGTAGACAGTTATACGGATAAGATCAATTTCTTTATTTCTTATTGTACGTACAAATGTTTAGTTCGTATATACAAACACATGGCAATTCAATGTGGAAGACGTTTCAAACCGTCATAAAAATGATCTTAAATAACTGATCGTCTTGGACAAACACCTGTTCTTCTGTACGATCGTATGGTAAAAAATATGTATGAAAGGAAACCTCATAACTTGCATGTTTACAAAAAGTTGTTTCTTTTTTGGACCCATTCATTCATCCATACAAAATAAGTTTTGTACGTACGAACCCAAAATCATATGGGACGAAATTATTTTCATTCGTACGAAAGTTTGTTTTCTCTTTAAATTGAATGGTTTTGAACTCAAATTTCATCACTTCAAAAACTCTTTCATTCTTCTAAATCTTCTTGATCATCTCCATGGCTAGTTCAAGCAAAAGTGACAGGCAAAAGGTTCTTGCTAAGGGGCCCCACTCTAGAAACTCAGGAGAAAACTTTCTTTCCAAATAAAATGAGGAGTCAATTCGTAGGTTTGCATCCGCCAAAATCACGCCCTCTAGAGTCCTTCTACAAGAACAACTCACTTTCAAGGTAATGGACCTTTTTGTTTCTACCCAATTTGGTCTTATTCTGACTATGATCCACTTCTACAATAAGAAAACTTTCCACTACTTCCTTGCAAACATGTCTTTTTAACTCTGACCAAAGTGTGCTTAGGTCTTATGTTTTTAAGAAGAAAGTAGAGATTACAAAAGAAGATTCAGGGATATTTTTGAAATTAAGGACTCAAGGGATTAGAGCCCACACTTTGACCTCTTCCATCAACTTTGACTGGACAGCATCAAATCAAGTCATTAGAGGAACTAGAGGAGTAGGTCATTTGCCTAAGGTAGACACTCTTAACCGCAATGCCCATATCATCCAGCATGTTCTTCGCACTTCCATTATTCCTAAAGTTGGTGATCGAGTAAATATCACACCTCTTCTTTCTACAGTGCA
>NW_021319635.1:26071-86125 GCF_001605985.2 Dendrobium catenatum
TTTTATAAGTCTTGATATTTTCTATTTGGGTACTATTTATTCACTACTTTCAAAAAATTTTGTTCAAGAAAGCTTCTTTTTAGAGCAGCTTTCAAAAAAGTTAATTTTTCCATAACAACTTTACAATTACTTTTATAAAAAGCTGCAATTATCCCAAACGAACCTTGAGAGCCTATTTGGGATAGCTTTTTCCCTATATTTTTCAAATAAGAACCAAAACTTAGCTATTGCTTTCCTATTATTTTTTCACTACTTTACAAAAAACTATGATAAAAAACTGCTTTTTGCAATCATAGTAGTAATAATTTCACAATCAATTTTATAAAATGATGCGCTCATACCAAATAGATCTGAAATTTATATGATGAATGTCTTGATACAACATCCTCATGCATATTTTATATTCTTAAGTTTTTCAATAAAAAAATAAAAAAATAAAAACTTTAGAAAGACTCATAAAATCAAGTTACATAAGTGATGCTGAGCATCTTTCACTGTTGTCTTTATCATTTTTCTTTAGTGGTGGATGAGAATTTTTGTCCACTCTAATTCTCAAGTTCCAATTGAATTGAAGACAGTACAGCTAAATCTTATCCAAGATGCACCTGAAAATACCTAATTTCATCTAATTCCACAGAATAATTCCTAATCAATAACACAGATAGTAATTTAAAAGTCTGCTTAAAATATAAATAAAGCAGGTAGATCACAAGGGTGAGTGAGTCCCAAGGAAAGTTCCATGTAAATGATATCAGGTTTCGAATCATGGACAAATTATTCTATGCGGATACGGATGCTGTCCGAAGGCAAATCAGAGCAAGCCACGTCACCCCTTTACTGTGTAACACGGCTGTGCACCCATTGTGTACCGGGTGACGTGGGGCACTTTGATTCGCCTCTGAACAGTCCGGTGTCCGCAGAATAATTTCTCCAAAACATACGGGCTTTGAGGAGAAAGATTTGGTCCAAACTTGTAAAGAAACACGCTAAAACTTTATAGACCGGAGAAGAAGATAATTTCGCTCGAAAAGCTTGTAATATAAAGCTCTTATGTTCATTAGAATAGAAGACTTTGGTTCAAAATCGAACTGGAACTTACTCAAAGTACTCATCCAGTTTGATATACAGCAAAAATACTAAAATGAAAATTAAATACAACAAAGGGGGGCAGAGCTGAGGTCCAGCTTATTGGAAAGTACTAAAATGTTTATTTTCTTCAATTTGAGTATAGAATTGAGAGGTTAAGTGCAATCTCTCTACCTCAAACGGTCAACAGAAGTTAAACAGTTTTAGCGAGGGACATACCTCAAAAAGGGCTCTCTGATCTCACTTTATTGAAGAGAGATTGATCTCTTATTCTTCTTTTCCATTTTGATGGTCAGCAGAAGTTTTTAGATCATGTCTTGGAGGTATATCTACAAAGCCGTCCCACTTATCTACCATCTCTTGCAACTTCTCAAAGCCCTAAAGACAAAGTGAAATGAAGAGCTTGGCTGAATAATTTTATGAATAAGCATGTTAAAGTGGAAAAAAAAAAACTGCGATGATCAAATTTAAGGATTCTCCCAGCATTTTTACTGCTTTTCAAAGCAGTTTTTTAATATAAAATTTTTAATTTTTGGATTAAAAAGCTGCTTTAAGAAGCAATAAGAAAGCTGTCCCAAATGAAGCCTAAATTTTAATTATTGGCATGAAATGTCCAGTTCAGCTTGCACTAAATATGAAGGAAACAGAGAGGTTGTTGGGTGAAAATTTCATGTAATAAGCATGTTAAACTGCAGTCAACTTGTTTATAAAGATCCATTTTAAATTTTGACATATGCGCATGATCTGTTGAGCATGAAAGAGATCTATTGATACAGTATATAATCTAGGATTTATCAAAATTCGCAGTCCACTAACTCTTAATCAAGCAAAAATTTCACCTCTTTCAAAGCAAATCAATAAACACTTAAAATTTGTTCTAAATGATAATTCAAAGATCATCCAAATCTAAAATTTTATAAAAAAAAATATGGGTGGGAAATAAAGCAACACAATGATTTGAATTCCATTGCATTAAGGAAAACAAGATTGTAGTTAACTTGATAAAAATCTCAATCACATATGGAAAATCAATCACAAAACTTGTAGATGAAGAAAGAACATGGATAAAAAACGCTCAAGAAAGGGGCCAATCCTCCGTATATATAAAGATTGCGTCGTTAAGACCTGCACCGCATTTAACAAGTTCACATCCAACAACACATTTTGTGTAAAAATTTGGAAATTTATTAAGAATATAGATTGAACCTTTACATGCCTCAGGTCTCTACTGTAATAAAATATTAGTTATTTATCATAATCCCTATTAATAACCAGTTTTTAGAAGATTAGATGATATACTTATATGGAAAAATAACCTATTAAAAAAAAATCAACCCATAATTGAAAAGTTATAATGCATTATACAGTTTTAAATCTGATTAGATAGGTTGCATTTTCAACATCAATACTTTTTAGGGCATTTGTCATTAATAAATTCATTAAAAATTGATGTATTTTTACTCATTTCATATGCATAAGGTTCCTTTCTATGTATTTGTGAATAAAAAAAATCCAATAACCAAAAACACAAATAAATTTCATTTGATTTATTGAGCTACTTTTGCTGAACTTCATTAAGAGTTAAATCATCAGTTTCTTCAATTGGTTTATCAACATTAACAAGCATGATTTATTTAAGCTTATAGTCAGGAGCAGATTCAATTTCTAATAAAACTCATATCAAAGAGTTTCTATTACAAATCTTGGTACATCATCAAAATAAAATTTGATTTCTATAAAAGTCCATATACAAGATTTTCAATTAGTTCATATTCAGCGTCAAAATTAGATTTAATTAGAAGCACAGGTTCACAGTCAGGAATAGATTCATATTTTTATTGTAATCTAGGCTCATATATGATCTTATGTTCAATTTCAATTTCTAATTAAGATTTAGCATCAAATTTTATCTCAACAAATTTGATTTCAAATTTAAATTTTGACTCTTGCCCAATCTTAGATTTAGATTGACTTTATCATGCTTATTCAAATATATGTTAAACCTGAGTCGAGTTTGACCAAGCTAATTTCAACCAAAAATCAAAGATTTCAATTCTGACTCGACAAAAGTTTGAGTAGAGTCATCACTGCTCAATTTCAAGTAGAATTTCAAGTAGATTCAAGTAAACTTTATTAATTTTATTAATTATATTTTAAGTTTAAATCATAATTATTATCTATATAAATATGAAAAAAAAATCAATTTTCATAAATTCCATCTCCATTAATTATCTCTATCAATATTCCATAAAGCCTAGCAATTCTCCATCTTCCATATTCACTTCATGCCACCTAAATGATTCATGGGATTATTACTGGAACCTCGTCAATTTGTGAATTATTGTAATTAATCAATAATTATTATCCTGACTAGTAATCAATCTATAAACTATTATAATTATTCTTTCTTGATTTAGTATGTTTTATATTAGAAGCTCTTCTAGAATTGCATAAATGCTACATAAATGAAATAAACTTTTATTATTGGCCTCCTTTAGTTCCAACTAATTTTCCCATGTGTAGCCTTCATTGCTGTAGCATTATCTATACCATTCTCTCTTTGCAGCAAATTGCTACCACATTTTTCCTTCCCATGAATAAAAAAAAAAATCCATTTTCACTTGATATCAAGTTCATTTGGAACCAAGGTTGACGGCCCAAATCCAACCAGAGAATTATAAATCCATTCAATATATCGTTAGAAAGAAAAAACTACCTCAAGTTGTTATAATTGGTTCGCACCTTGTTAAGGGAAGAATAAAATTGGATCATTTACTTAGCATTAGACCTTGTAAGGCAATCATATATTCAATACTTAGGATGGACATGTTTCTATGGTGATGTCCTAGTTATGGAACTTTATGGTTCCTGAAGTGACATTTGTATGTTACTTCGTTCAACAATAGAATTTTGGGATATCATAAATCAAATATATTCTAAACTCTACAAGGCGACTTAAATCTATCAGATAAAAAAAAAAAAAATCACAGGGCTTAGCTTATTTGAAATAGTTTAATAAGCATGAGTCAAATATCATAAAGGGCGCTCTTTCTCGTAAGTGGAGAACGTATTAATACAATATGGTAGACATGAACTATAGAAGATATCTTAAAAAAAGTTCCTAATACCAGTTTTAGAAATACCAGTGTAGTTATGTGACAAAAATACTAGTGTAAGAAATACATGTTCAGTTTTAAAATTGATTCAATTGTAATCTGCACATCCAACTGAAAACACCAACTCAAAACACATGTATACAACTTGCAATGGGAAGTGATGATATGATGCTTACTATTCTAGCTGTGAACCGGCCAAAAGATTCTCCCTGTAGGCGCTTAGTTCTCCAATTGTAGAACAACGGCTCCAAAACCTTCTCTAGATCTTGAATCTTCACCCTATTCAGAAAGCACCTTGCCAAACTAGTTTGGTTAGGCGTCCCCCCTAGCCAAACCTGTACACGAAATAAGAAAGATGATCCTCTTCATGAGCACATATGGCTGCTAAGAATACTGGCCTGACTTTACTTTCGACAAATAAAACTAGCATTTCAAATACCTGATAGCTGTTGGGACCATCACCAACAAATCCAAGCTCAGCCATGTAAGGCCTAGCACAACCGTTAGGGCACCCAGTCACCCTTATTACCACTGATTCATTGTATTGAATACCCACCTAAAATAATCATGCATAAATATAGAAACTGACTTAAAGAATGTATTTGATGATGCTCAATGTCAATCTCAAGAAAGGAGAATAATGGCTATTACCTTATCAAGAACCGCTCGTGCACGTTTGAGAATATCAGGTATTCCTCTCTCAGCTTCTGTTATCGCTAGAGGACATAAAGGTAGAGACGGACATGCCATTGCAGTTATATTGAGAGGATCAACATGCCTTGGTTCCTAGAGCATCGTCAAAATAAGTTGAACAAGAAAAATTAAAATATGAATCCAGGAAAAACATGCATTTCCCACGCTGAGCATATTCTACAAATTCATTTCTAGAATTAGTCTATGTAATGCATCCGTCTATGTAATGCTTACTTTTATATTATTAATATATTACAAACAGAACATGATGAACGCTTTTAAAAGATATCAAAATCACCAGAACTGCCGAACACAACAAATCCAAATCTCTTCTCACAAAAAAAAACCCAGCAATTTTAGTTCTATGCATCTATAGTAAATCCCACCACCCACATAATACCAATATGTTTAATCAAATCCAATGCAATTAGCGCACTGTAAAGTCACTTCATCAACTAAGGAAAAAAAAAAGGCTAACAAGCTGTAAGGTCCCTCTCATCACTCCACAAACAGGAGCATTAGAAAGCAAAGCAAAGGAAGAAGGACATCAAATGTTTATTTATAGATCAACCTCAGAAAGGAAAGTAGTGAAATGTCACTTACAGAATGACACATCAGACAAGCTCTGATATGTTGTACTATCTTTTTTGCTCTTATTTTGGTCAATTTAACTCTATCCTTTCCCCTTCATTTCAGAAGCCATTCTTGACCATAAAATAAGAAACAATCACTACTTCTGCCCTCCTTAATTTGAGTCTATCTCTGCATGCTATATTCCCCATCCCCATCAACAATTATGAGAGCAATTGTAAACAACAAAATAGTAATCTCTTGGCTCAAATCCATGAGGTAGGAGTTGGAAATTAGGTCAGACCTACATGTTTTTACTCAATTGATGCCTATATCCTGCTACTGAATTCGTACATCTATAATCACTTCAATAGAAAGAAAATAAAGGGCAGAAAAAATGCAGTCAAACCCCCAACATAACCTTACTAAAACTACTAAATTTGTGTAAGGTGCTTCTTCACAAGGCATAATTAAACTCGACAGCTTAATAGTATGTTGCACTGTTAAATTATTTACCAACAAGGCTATAAAAATTGTTCTCCAAGCTTTTCCCTGCATTTTTTTTTTCTTTAAGCCCAAAAACAAATGCGTGTCCTCTACCAACAAGAGTAGAAGAAAAAACAGTAGAATGAAATGAAATTTTACCAGTAAACCAGCCTGAGCAAGAACTGTAGTAATTGGTTGTCTCCAAGAATGACGAATATCACATAAGATCAAGTTCTGGTTGGGAGTAATACGCACATTTAAATTATAGTTCTCAATTACTTCTCTCAAAGCTTTCTTCATTTTACCTCCAATACGACCATTATCAACATGAACACCACAAAATAATGCACCGTCACCCTGTAAAACAATACGTTTACGTAGGAATAAAAAATGCAATAATCATAGTGAAACCAAATATAACTAAAATGTGCATCATTTAAAAAAATGTTTAATATACTGCATACATACTTGCTCATGCCATCCTAGGTAACTCCTAAATTCCCACTCGGGTAACGGTCTGAATGATTCAAATTTTTTTCCATAATACTGCTCGACTGCACTCCGGAACTTTTCAATTCCCCATTCATTTATTAAATACTTCATTCTACTGTATTTCCTGTCATCCCTTCTGCCATTTTCTCTCTGAGTAACAACTATAGCCTTCACAGCATATAGTATATCTTCTTTTGGTACATAACCAAGGGGTTCTCCCAGACGAGGGAAAGTGGTCTCCAGCCTGTGAGTCCTTCCCATGCCACCACCCACCTAAGCTTTCATAGCGTCATCAAACATTCCAAAAATTTACAAAGACAGAGATAAAATAAGCAGCAAAACTGAATATTTACTACTTACATAAATATTAAAGCCTTGCGGTTCTCCATCACTATCAGAAACTACAACTATACCAATATCATTGGTTAGAATGTCCACTGAGTTGTCTGTAGGCACAGTTACAGCTATCTTGAATTTTCGAGGCAAGTACTGTGTACCATAGATGGGCTCTGGAGAATCTGGAAAATTAGTTCCATTGGAATTGTCATTTCGAGCTGCAATTACCTCAGGAGGCTCTGCTGACATTACCTTCTCACCATCAACCCAGATATCATAATAAGCACCAGATTGTGGAGCCAAAAGTGAAGCGATATTCTCAGCTGTCTCCTGAGAAAATAAGTACTCTTTTTTTGTATATGGAGCTGCTGGAGCAAGAACATTTCTGTTCAGGTCTCCACAAGCACCAAGAGTAGACCCCATATTTTTTATGATTGATCTCATCACAGTTTTGAGGCTCTTCTTTAGGATTCCATGCAACTGAAATGTTTGTCTGGTGGTTAGACGGAGAGTGCCAATACCAAATTTATCTGCAAGATCATCCATTACCAAGTAGAGCTTGTTTGGAACTTTACCACAGGGATTCTTTGTTCGTAGCATAAACTGGTATGATTTTGACCCACGTTCATCCCTGTTGGTCTGTTGATAACTTCCATGAAATTTAATCAATTGGGTCGCAACCTCATTTATGTTAGGGGCCTCAGTTTGCAACTCCTCGTTTAGAGGAAATCTAAGAAAGTTGCTCTGTTCCTTGAACAATTCAACCTTACTTCGTTTAACCACAGCAGTATCTGGCTGCAATATACATGAAACAACGTAAGCAGTATATTGTCTTTATCGAGAAATTAAATATAACTCTGAGAAAACAAATGAAAAGAGATAGAGTTTTTCAGTTATTTCCTAAGTGAAATAATTTCTAAGTAAAAAACTTTCCTTATTGAAGAAATTATGAATCATAATATTTTTATTTTAAATTAATAAAAAGGGGTAAATAATCAAAGTGATCATGTCCCTACTAGTATCAGACTTTTCTTATTTTATAATTTAGTCCATCAACTCATCAAATTGTAATGTGTTTGATCCTTTCGTCATCTCGATATTCTGGAATTGACAGAAATTAGTTCTAAAAGTCTTAGGTGAAGGGTAATTTTGACCTTTTAAGCAAAGAAATGCACTAGAGATCCTCTACCACATTGATAATCATGAAGTTTCATAGGCAAGACAAAATTATTGAATCATCTTCATCCGAAAGTGTGATCTTTAGGTCTTTGAGAGTTGGTGGGTGTTAGACATTAGCAATATATCTTTTAATCAAATAAAGTACAAACGGAATATCCTATACATAAGTAATAAGCATTAGTTTATTTCTTTTATTTTATTTTTAGTTTGTTTTAGGTAGACTGGTTCTATATTGTAAACTTGGTTTACATAAATATTATAAATACAGCTCCTATTATAAGAAAAGAGGATGGAATGAAAGATTTTTTATTTTTTCGCTTTCTAGTTTCTCTTTTTTCCCTTCTTCCTTAAGGAGTCCACACAAACTCAAAAGGTGCTTTCCACTTCTTGATGTAAATCAAAAGCATAACAAATGGTGCTCTTGTTAGACTAAACTCACATCCCCGCCTCCTCTTTCTGCAGTTTGCAGTCTCCACCACAGTCATCCAACTGCCAGCCCTCTTTTCCTCTACAGCCATCAGCCTTGCTGCCTTCAGACTCGCCAAAAGCCTGCCTACTTTCAGCCGTCCCCTGTTTTTCTCAAGAACCGGTCTCCATTTCACCACAATATCAGCCATAACCTGCTGCCCTCCAAGAATCTGCCTTCAGTTGTTCTTTTCGGCAGCAAGAAACCAGCCAAGGGTGCTAGTCCCTTGTTATTCAGCACCAAGCACTCTTCCACATTTTTCCCCACTCCTTTCACCGCAGAAATTGTGTTTCTCCTGCCTTTTTTCAGCCTCAAGAATCACTTTCACCTTCATCCGAGCTGCAGTCCTGCTCCAGGCGCACCATATCTTCAAGAAGGATCCGGCGGAAGTCCTGCTGCCAATCAAGAACCTGCTGTTTCAAGCAGCAGAACCTCCACACCATCATTTTCTTCTTTTCCCCCCACATCCTGCCCTGCAGTTGCCGTCTGCAATACCAGAGAGCTTCACCCCTCATCCCTCTCCAACAGCAACAGCAGCAACCCTCTTCATCCAGACACTGCTCCCATTCATGGCATGTTGTTCTTGACGCCATTCTTCAGTCCCCAGATTCCAGCATAACACCTCCACAGCTGAGGACAACTTCATTGATTCTCCCAACCCCCAAGATTCATCCAGAAGGTTCAACACCTGCGCCAAGTTTCCAGAACTGCTTCTACCACCTCCACTGATCCACAATCAGCTACAATGACCTGTTTTCAAGAACAGCAGTGCTGTTTTAAAGAAGCATACATCAGCAGCCACCAAAGAAGTCTCAACATGAAAAATGCTGAGTTGGCAGAAGCAATCCGGGCAATGCAAACCAATCAAGAATTGAAATTCTCCGAAATATAAAAATCTCTACAACAAACCGATGTTCATTTTGCTTCCATTAGCTCATCCCTTCAACAAAACCATATTTTCATGGATTCCATAGACAAGAGAATTGATAGTTTGTGTATTCACCGTCCACATACTCCACCTCATCAAGATACTTCCTCTTCCACCGGCATCCTTGATTCCGTCAGCCAAATCTCTTCTCCATAGCCGCCACCTTCACAAGTTTCTCTTTTCTTACACATCACCTACCATTATCAAATTCTACTTTACTCAAATAATCTCAACATTTGTTTCAACCACCACAAGGTTTACCTCAACCTTGTGCCATTAACCGCCGTATTTGTCTTCAATCCTTAACTCAATCAGTTAACATCAGTCCTTATCTTTCTCCACATTTTCAAAATGATGCTATGGAACAATTAGTTTCTGAAATGCTTCACTCTGACATTATTTGTCATAATCCCAATTCTTTTCTATTCCAATATTGCTTGTTCAAACACAAGATAGTACTTGGCATTTTTGTATTAATTCCAAAGCCCTTAATATACTTATTTTGAGTGTAAACAAATTTAAAATATTTTTATAAAAAAGTTTTGAATATCCTATATACTTAATTTTAAGTGTATTTGGAATCCTCCAATATCAAGTAAGCTCCAAATACATAGCATCGTGACCTTTTCTTTTAGAACCTCCTCAATCGAAAACTCCTTGTCATGATTTGTTGCTCACGAGATCACATTGTTTTGCCCCAATGAGCTCCCCTCAATACTAGCGACATCAGGCTCTCACTAACAAGATCTCATCATAGGGATGAAATAACCTAAAGGCGATGGCCAAGGCATCATAAGAAGATTGTGAAGGTCATAGAAGACAGGCAAAGCATGTACCTTGTTAGAGGTAAAGATAAGAGGTCTTACAAGTGAATAAGGGTGATCAAGATAGTCCTCCTTCTGGATATAAATTCAATACGAGAGACAATTGATGAGAACTTTAGGTGGCGGACAACATGATACAATGCCAGCATAAGTTTAAAATGTCAACAACGAGTAGAATAGGGATACACTCAGGGGCGGAACCAGCTTCAATTTTGAGGGGGGACAAGTTCAGTACAAAAATAATTATATATATGAAAAGTTGTTTAAAAAAAGTTAAGCAAGAAAAATGAAGAAAAAAAGACGTAATTAAATTGTCATGAAAAGTATGAAAGAAAATATTAAAACTAGCTGTGAAGAAATATATAAATATTTTAGGACAAGTTAGGACAAAAGGGTTTTTTAGGGAGGGGGGTGCAAAAGTGATACTTTAGGAGAAAAAAATGAATTTTTCTACTCTCCTTTTTTTTTTTTTTTTTTTTTTTTTTTTTTTTTTTTTTTTTTGAGGGGGGGTGCAAAATATCTTTGTATTAATATAACTTTCTCCTCGAGATCAACTATTTTTTTACAAACAGCTCTTGAAATAAAAGTTTGCGGGAGTGAACAAAACTCTAAAAAGTTCATATATTTTCAAATACCTACACTCAAATGAACACACCATATCATGATTTGACTCCGCAAATACAATGCTTACAATGAGAGTTTTATAAAGGACCAATTTGACATCCCTTAGAGGTTAAGGGGCAGTGATGGTGAAGCCACCTGCCAATTGAACTGAGTGCCCGACCCCACTTCAAGAAGGAGATATAGACCAATAGGTCTAACCCTTTTTCATGTTCATATTTAGAAACTTTTTTAGTCATTATAATTGTCTCAATCTGCTAGTTATTTTGACAATAAATCTGCATCATCTGGAGCATGTTTAATCTATAAAATAATTTTCAAATATATAATAGAGTGGTAGCTAGTTCAAAATGATCTAAGATAAGTGCCTTACACATAAATTATGCAATTGTGCATGCTCATATAAGGATTTTTATGATCCTAACAATAATGATGATGACAATTATGGTAAATCCCCTTTCACAATGCATTCAAAAGTAATAACATTCACATCATCATCTCAAAATTAATAGCTTAGATACCATGATTCAACCAACTCCCAAAAGCAATAATTAGCAAATATACCAAAGAGAAATGCATGCCATATATCCCAAAATATATAATTCACAAAAACATAAAAAAAATCAGTTTCAATTAAAGGCGCGCATACAGTATAACTAGGCAGAATTTTTTATCGGTCGACCATTCATTATTTTATGAGCAAGCTAACCCCAAAGAGTGAACTGACTTTCCCCACTCCTTTCACAAACCAACCATCCCTTAAATCCATAAAATCCATTCCAAAATCATATGTTCATAAAATCGGAAATGGGTATATTACCATGGAAACAGCTCTCACAATCCAATCGGAGCTAGAGGAAGAAGAACTAGGCAGAGCACGAACCAAACCCACGGGATTAATCACCACGGAGGACCTTAACCCTCGGTATACATTGATATGGAGCTTCAATTCCTTCTCAGCTACGATTGCGTTCGCCGACATGATCGACGCCGCCATCTACGTGAGCTTTAACGAAGCACGAGGCGAACAAAGAAGTGATAAAACAAACAAACAAGATGGAGGAGAAGTAATATACGTAAAGCAACGCCTTCACCGGCCTAACGACGCACTTTCCGGCCGCCGGAAAAGAAAGCGGTGGTCTATTCCTCTATTTGCTCCTTTTGTGGAAAAAAAAGGAAGAAGAGCCGTGGCTATAGGAATGGCGACGGGGAGCTTTTATGATATTTACACCCCAAGAAGTTTTAAAGGGTTCGATCTAAGATTCTAAGGGTAGCGCAGTGGTGATTTTGGCATTAAACTTTTTAATAAATGAGAGTATGGATATCATGGCGTCTGCACTGGCTGCGCGACGCTTCGATGGTTTACAATACGATGGGTGGTCCAATGAACCTGGTCTACTTTTTATACTGATCGACGAGAGGCCAATGGCCACATTTAAGCCCAATGCAGGTCATGGGCCGGCCTTATAGCCCATAGTTGCATCCATGTAATTAGAAATAAATCTCTACATATTAGACTCCTAGTTGAGCTCTTGTAGTTAAGCATTTTCTCATATTTATTTTATGGGGCTTTAGTCTTAGCTCATATTATTAGATTTTTAACTTAATTATCTTAATTCACATAATATGATTCATCAATAATATTGGTGAGAAATGAGAAAGAGTCAAAAAAAATTTTTTTTCAATGCCACATTCAAAATAAAACATGCTAAGTAATACTCACTTTCTAAAACTCTATATTGAGACAATTCTATGGTGAGTGGAGAGAAATGAAGAAAAATTATAAAAAAAATATTTTAGTGTGCATGTTAAATTCAGAATTATTGTAGAAAAGAACCTTCAATATCGTGATGGTAACTTCTAGTGTTATTGTGCTCACAGGCTCCACATCGCAGTGTTAACAAGCTCAACGGCGCAGCGCTTTAGTTCAAACAGAAATTCAAAATTTTCCTAAATTTATTTTCAAAATACATGTTGTTATAGTATTACTCCAACATAAACCATAACTTCTTTGATTGTATCAATGAGGGCATATATTAAGCATCAAAGAAGATGGGGAATGATGTGCCAAAAAAAAAAAACAACAACAACATCAAGCTTTTATCCCACTACATAGGGTCAACAACATGAATCCTTTTTTTCCATTGCGTCATGTTAAGAGTCAAATTCTCATTAAAATCTAATAAAAAATATCATTTTTAATATATTCTAATAAAGTCTTATTAGGTCTACCTCTATTTTTTTTTTTTAACATAAGCCAAATCTAATACATATACTCTCCTAACCAGGTCATTAAAATGCCGTCATTTTAAGAGACCAAACCATCTAAGGCAACTCTCTCTAATATTATCTACCATTGGAGATACTCCAACCTCGTCATGTATATACTCGTTTCACATTCTATCTCTAAGAGTAAAGCCACTCATCGACTAAACATCCTCATCTCTGTAACACTTAATTTTATGCTTTTTTTAATGGCCAGTATTCTATGTCATAAAACATTGCAGGTCTCACCACCATCTTATAGAGTGTTCCTTTAAGTTTGAGGGGTAATTTTCTATTACACAACATGCCCGATGTGTTCCTCCACTTCAACCATCTAACTTGAATTCTAGTAATAATATTTTCACTATTTCACCATCACTTCAAACAATAGATTTCAGATATCTAAATGTGCAATCTTTTTAATGACTTGATATCCCAAAGTCACAAACCCCTACTAGATTTATTAGGAATAAAATTACATTTCATGTATTTGGTTTTAGATCTAATCAAACAAAAACATTTAGAATCTAAGATTGACCTCCGTAATTCAAGTTTGTCGTCAACTCCCTTTCTACTCTTTTCAACAAGAAGAATATCATTAGCAACCAAAAAATAATAATAAAGGAAGAAAAAATAAAACATAAATGCTGTCAATATTTAGTTGTTCAATTTCAACCAAATTTGCATTGACATGAGATGAAATCAGATTTGATGCACTAACTAAAAAGCTAAAATTTGTGAGAATAACCTCTTTTTTTTTCATATATGACAACTAATTCATGTACCATTTTCTAGAGAGATAGTTGCCTATTTCAATCACATGTCCAAAAATATGTTCTAGAAAATTCTAGAAAGCTAGAAGCAACATTTTATTGAACTTGGCCTTTCTTGGGAAATATTATGTTAATATTGGACTTAGTATTTATAACTTCTGAACATTGAGAACAAAAATGAAAATTTCATCATATTATATGCTGTTGATATTTTTTTAAGAGAAAATGCTAAGCTTTCAATATATATATATATACACTTGATATTATTATAATATAAATTTTGAATGATTCATCTCAAATTTAATAATTTTGAGATGCATTTTAATTATGTTTTTAACGCTTATTTAATTAAGCCTAATAATTTTCTAATTATACTATACCGTTTGCTTTTATTGAAAAAAAAAAATTTATCCAAAATCAACTTGCATAGTTAATCTACTTAACCATGTATGTTATACAGATTTCTTCGATTTAGACATTGAGGTGTCAATTTTTTCTCAAATGCCATCGAATCATGAAGGCCGGCTTTCGTTCTTTTTCAATAGATGGGTCTTATAGTTGAAAATTTATTTTGTGCGGACGTTGAACGTCATCCGGAAATCAACCAGAATACGTGCATGTCACCCATGTGCTTGGTTCTGCGGCTCGGTACTGCTGACGTTGCGCATTCTGGTTGGTCTACGAACAACGTTCTGCATCCAGTCTTCGCACAGAATAATTTCTCATTATAGTTAAGCTCCCTCATGCCCTTACACTTAAATATGAATCCTTAGAAACCCTAAGAAAAATTTTGCGATCCTTCGTTACCTTTTTGATGGCCTATCTCTCATAAAAATTGTCTAATTGAGACTCTCTTAGCCCATAGATTTTGACACAATGTTAAAACTCTTAAAATTATTATTAAAATTAATATAATACATAAATAATTAATCAATTTCTGTACTAAACTCTTTTTAAAATAAAGAAAAAAAATAAAACTTGGAGTTATTACATTCTGCTAAAAAAATTCCAATATTTTTTTTCTGTAATAATAGTTTTTGAGCCATTACAGTAAAAAACTTATTCAATGAGTCTGCTATGCCCTGCAAAAAATATATTGTTTATTAATTATAAATTATTTTTTATTATACTAATTAGACATAATAATTCACAATTATTAAAGAAAATTATAAATAATACAAAATTATAAAGTTAATATAATTAAACTAATTAATTTACTTAGATATATTAAAAAAAATTATAAATTGGAGGCAAAACAAAGGGGACTCATTAATTTTAAAAATTCAATTTAATCTCATATATTTTAATAATTATATTAATGTAATTTAAAATGAGCTGACTTTTAATTATTGAGTCAGTGGGAGCCGTGCCCCTACTGTAGACCCACCCCTGACAACTACAAACTTTCAGGTTGGAGAATTTTAAGTATTGAAACTTAATTTAATAATAATATGAAGAAGAAAACACAACTCATCTTGACCTGTTGGTTGAGAGCTTAGGCTTCCAACTAAGAAGTCTTGGGTTCGAGTCTTTGTGTATGCTTTGTGTGTGTGAGTTTGCTTTAAATGGCCTAAATGTCCCAAAAAAAATATGAAGAAGAAAAGAAGAAGATCAAAGCAAATGCATGCCTTGGACAAAAAAAGCTTCCTTTGATATCAGTAAGTTCATTGTGTACACTTTCAGACTGTATCTTTCACAGAATAATCAATTTCCATCATTTAAAGAATGTGGTAGCAGTAGAAGCTACTGCTGAAGGGACATAAATGGAAATAGCACTTCTAACTCAACATATATGGCTTTATTTGGGACAACTTTCTTACTGTTTTTTAAAACAGCTTTTAATTTTGCACTAAAATATTGTTTTGAGAAGCAGTAAGAAAGCCGTCCCAAACGAAGTTATAATCATAAACTTTAAAGCAATAGTCAATCAAAAACCTTAAAGAAGATAACAAAACCAGTTGTGCTATCCTAAATGAAATGCCCAAAGAGAAGTTCAAACAGATAAAAAATAAGTAAAAAGGAGGTTATCAATGGCTGCCTGCTTATTATGAATTTATGGTAGATAGAGTTAGGCCTCTTGTGCGACCAGGTGCTCCTCCTTTAAGTGAAGACACATCAAGAATGAACCTAAGAAATGCAAAAGTAGCATTGTATAAAAAGCCACAATATGAAAATACAGCAATAAAGAAAAAATGTTTGAAAAGCCTTACTTGGTTGAAGGAGATGCACTGAGTTCATTAGTTCCACAGTGAATTAAGACCTTCTGATCTACTTTGGATATCGAGTGAGAGAATGGAACTATGAAACTCTTCATAGCTGTTGAGATATCAAAGAAATTTCAAGTTTTCTCAGAGAAAATTATCAAATAAATGGAAATTTGTGAAGTGAACCGTTTACAACATACAAGGTTGATATGGTGATTTGTCATTTTCGTCTAGAAGAAGTATTTTCTGCATGAAATATAGTTTGCATAAGTTAATATATAAAAGAAGCTTTCTAAAGTGCGTTCTCTACTCTGTAAAAGTATAATGAGCACCTTTAGATTCTGATAGCATGACTCGAGCTTATCATTTACCAACATATGATCGAAAAGGCCTGCGGTTTTTGCTTGTTCAAGCTCTTCTCTGGCATTTCTTAGTCTCTTTTGGATCTGCTCCTCAGTCTCTGTTCCACTGTAAATGACAATAGAAACCAGTTAGATGGAGTTCTAAGAAGTGTGTTTGACAACCAGATCTATTAGAAAAACTCTTCCTTTCCATTTTTTTTAATATAAAAACTCTTCCTTTCTCGTAACTGTTTCAAAGCTAATTTTATGGATACATTAACTATTCTTTATTTTTGGACATTTAGATCAATTAAAGCAAACTCACACATGCATCACATACACGAAACTCGAATCTAAGACCTATTAATTTAAAGCTAAAGCTTCCAACCAACAGACCAAGATGAGTTGCGTTATACCTTAACTATTCCATACAAATCCTAAGTTGGTGTAATAAGATGCATGAAAAGGTTCGTAAATACCGTGCACGAAGTCGTAGCTCAAGCTCCTCAAATGATGGAGGGCAAACGAAGATAAATATTGCTTCAAGGGGGCTAGCCCTCACAGATCTTGCGCCTTGAACATCAATATCAAGAATGCATCTCTGCAATACCAAATAAAAAAAGAGGGGTAAAGATTACCAAATGCTAGGAAAATGGACTCCAACTGGATAAATTTAAGAATCCGTCATTTACAAGTACCTTCCCTGCATCAGAAACAGCTTCAACTGCCTCTATGCTTGTTCCATACAGGTTTCCATGAACCAATGCAGATTCAAGGAACTTCGCATCCTGTATATCTTTCTCCATCTTGTTCCGCTCGGTGAAATGGTAATGAACTCCATTCATTTCCTTGTCCCTCGGAACTCGGGTTGTGTGGCTTACAGAAAACCCAAAAGTTGATGGAAATTCTTTCATTAGCTTTGCTATTAAGGTGCCCTTGCCAACTCCTGAGGGGCCACTAATTACAATAGGCTTTGATCCATATCCTATTAAGCCCTTACTCCAGGCCACTACCTCAATGCCAAGCTGCTTCCTTTTCTGTTTAACAAAAGGAGTGTCTACCTACAAACAATACAAAGAAATCAGGACTCAATGAAAGCTTTGGAATATATTAATCTCAATACAGCAACATTTTCTACTTGAAAAGCAATATGGGATTCATGAATCGTCCATTATAGGCTAGTAAATTCTTAAAGTCTATAAGTCATAAAGATATCAGCAAACTTGTAATTTTCTCTGGATGAAGATCAAAAGCCTGGTTGAAATAAAACTAAAAAAGGGGTATTTACATACATACCACTTTATTTCATGCTATTTACATTTCTAACGCCCAAAATTTTAATATTACATTATTAACACTCATATAAAATTTTAATATCAAATATTTAGTCATATATTTCATTCTTACCATCCATACCACCCTATAAACTTTAATATTTCATTCAATGCACCCATATTTGTTCTATAGGTGGTAGGCATGAAATATTAAAGTTTTAGGTGTTAGGTATATAAATAGCATAAAATAAAGTGGTATGTATGTAAATCCCCTGAGAATTTCATACCAATTTAGTTCATGCTATTTACATTTCTAACATCCAAAATTTTAATATTACATTAAAAAAATATCATATGCTAGGAACAATTTTGAAAGGCCATTTGATGTTTGTCATTATGCAAACATATAAGAGAACAAAAAATAGGCATCTCCAGAATAAGTACATGATGCATATTCCAAACTAGGCTGTATTTTTAACAAAAAAATATTCTATTAAACAAATCATTCTGCAAAACATATCAAAGAAGGAATCAGCTTTGCAAAATATACAAATTATATTTGAAAAAGTGAAGAGAAGAAACCTCAAGGAACCAGATGCTATTATCTGTTGAAGATTCTCTTAGAAGTATCAATACCCGTTCACTATCCAGAATAATAGACGAAAACCCTTCACTTGCAACCGGTTTTGCGCCAAATACAACAGGCTCCAACCTGCTAATCACTGTAAATTTAGATAACTAAAATTCTTATAGAAAAAACAAAGGAAAAAAAAATGAAAGCTAGGTGGAAGTGACAATTCAAACCATTTGCCCGTTTGCTTGTCCAAAACTTTGATGTTAATTGACATGTTAGGAATGCCTTCAGATCCACAAACTAAATACTGAACATGTAGCCATTATATTAGTTCAACAAAGGCTTAAAGGTTGCAAACTTTATTACATAAGTAAAGATAAAGAATGCATATACTTACTACTTTATCACCAATGATTGTTAAGGTCTCATAGCCTTGTGGTTCTGAATCAAGCACCACAGGTGGACAATTTTCAGTGTTACAAAAACCAAATTCAGGAACTTCTTCCCCCTGACAAGTTAGAACAAAAATTTCAAAAAATCCTTATTTTAGTCAGATTTCCTCGCTTACTTTCTTCCTATTACAACAAGTTTCTAACAGCGATAACTTACCATAGAAAGTTCAGTTTTGTACAGATCAGCCTGTTTCCTGCATAAAGAAAGCACATAAAAAGGTAAATTACTCACTAATAAAAGAGAAAAACACCACAATTGTCATCATCGGAGAGGCAACGAAGATGGAAAACAAAAAATAACTTTTTTACCGCACAGTGAAATCAAAAATAAAAAACACAGCGATGTTACAGCTGCCTAACATTATGAACAGAGATCATAATTATGTTCACTTTAGCACGTCAACCTGGATCTCATTCCCAAAATCAATTAAAAAAACAGCCAAATTTTAATTACTGAAACCAGATTGGACAAAGAAAAAGCTTCACATCCAGATGAACTATTTCTAATTTGAAAACATGAATTGAACTGTAGCAAAGCATCGGAGAAAGGAAAAGAATCAAACAAACGACCCAAGTCTAATCAGGAAGGACCCAAACGTTTCTTTTTCTTTTTTTTCTTGACAAAAATTTTACCAAAATTTCAAATGCGGTATCAGTAAACTCCAAAATCCTTACGAAACCAGAACCAATGTTCGAAATTGCTATCAAGAACACAAAAACAACAGAAAAAGGAAACAATTAAAGTAAACCTAAGGGCATTACTCTATACGAATAATGCTTGAAAATCGAAAGATATTAGCGGCAGGAGAAAAAGGACCGGCCTTTGTGAGGCAAACAAATAACCAAAAAAATAAACGAAGCCTTACTCCAATTGCAGATTCTTCTAAGGAATCCTTAGAAATAAATTAACCGATCAAATTGGAAGGAAGAATTGAAAGAAGGAAGAAGACCAAAGAAAGAGAAAGTATTCGATCTCCGAAATCTCACCAGCCACAATTTATAGAGAGAGAGCGTCAGCCTCCCTCCCTCGTAGAAATTTCGCCACTTTTTCTCGAATCTCGATACTCGCCGGTCCGGAAAAACCTAATGAACCGTACCGGTTCGAACCGGTTATTCTGGGATCAAAGAACTGGTGGGCCCGTGTTCCACGGCCTAGTGGGCCTGTTATTTATAAATACTCTTCGAAAAGCCCAGGAGTTGAAAATATAAAGGACCGCTTATATTTTTGTCCTTTTTGTCTTTTTTAATTTTTTTAATGATATATAGATTCTATATACAATCTTTTTTATTTAGATATTTTAAATCAAAAAAAGTAATTTTTTACTTTTATTAATAAATTGGTTATATTTCGATTTATCTAAATTCTAATTGGATGATAATTTAGGAAAATATTTTTTATTTTTTTATTTACTAAATTCTAAGCTAATTTAGGCACATGAGCACAATACAAATTTTGAAATTAAGAAACCGAATTTTTTGTGATCCAATTTGGATTTCGACAGTGGGTCTGAATCTTGAGAAATTTATTGGAATCAAAGTTCTCAACAAATAGTTGTATTTGAATTTTATTAATTAGGCTTTATTTGGAATGATTTTTGTATTATTTCTTAAAATAGATTTTAAGTACAAAAAATTTTATACTAAAAATAATTTTAAAAGTAACAAGAAAGCTGTCACAAATGAAATCTAAAAAATATTGTTTAGAATATTTTTTAAAGAAAGATTGAATATTCTTAAAATAACTATAGGCTACCTTTCAATCGCCACCGCCGGCGCCAATTGTGAACAATTATTACGTCCTCTGATCGGACGTAGAGCTACGTTCGGTCGCCAATAACATGTTGCCACATGCTTTTACTCTCTACCGCGCGGCCCGACGACTTGACCCGGATCGGAACCCGGGAATGCTATGTTCGCGTATTGCGAGATATTACTCGGTATTTGCTCGGTATTGCTCGGTATTGCTAGGTATTGCATGGCAATAACGAGAAATACCGCTCTGTGAAGGCCAATACCTAGAAAAACTCGGTACAACTCGGTATTACTCGGTATTTGCTCGATATTGCTAGGTATTGCATGTCAATAACGAGAAATACCGCTCTGTGAAGGCCAATACGAGAATTACCGCTATGTGAAGGCCAATACCGAGCAAATACCGAGCAAATACCGAGTAATACCGAGTTGTACCGAGTTGTACCAAGGTATTGCTTGGTATTTGCTCGATATTGATTAATGCCAAGCAAAATCGACTAATACCTAGCAATACCGAGTAATACCGAGCAATACCTAGCAAAATCGAGAAAATACCGAGGCATCTTGGGTCCGTTCCGAGTCGGGTTGTCGAAGCGCGCAGTAAATAGTGAGAACGCGTGGCGCGATTCTACTGGCGGCCAAACGTAGAGCTACGTTTTGTGACCGGACCAAATAAAAGTTTGCCAATTGTTGTCGTTGATCGCTATCGTTGCTTACTTGGCAACCAGTACTATCAACTTATTCAATATTCAAATAAAAATGAATTTTTTTTATATCAACTCTATTTTATTTAAAATAAAATTATAATTTAAAAAAATAGATTATTTGTTTGCAAATGAGTTATTTTATTAATTTATTATTTAAGTCAATGAGATAAATTTATACACACATCACATATGTAACATTCGAACTCAAGACCTCTTAGTTAGCAGCCAAAACGCCCAACCAATAAGCCAAGAAAAATTGCATATGATTGAATCATTGAAGTTATAGTCAAAGAGACCAAATGGAATCTACATTTATGGATAGGAAAATGACAAAATATTATGATATATTTCTTCTAAAAAAATAAATTAATAATTTTCTTGTAATTATGAAGGAGATATTTTGTTTGTGATTAAGAAAAAATTTGTTTTTTTAGTGTGTTGAAATGTTTAATCAACATTATCCCCCCTTCTGTTTATTACCATAGCATAGAAACAAAGAAGAAGTCCATAAATTATCTCTTAGGTTTTGTTTAGGACGACTTTCTTGTTGCTTCTTAAAACAGTTTTTTAGCACAAAAATTAATTTTTTTGTACTCAAAAGCTACTTTAAGAAGCAACAAAAAAGTTATCCCAAATAAAACCTAAGAGATAATTTATCCATTATAAAATTAACTTTCATATTGCTTTATAATTTAGCATAATTAAAAAATAATAATAATAGTACTTGAACTCGGCTTTAGAAAGCAGTAAAAAAATATCTCAAATGAAGCCCAAGGTTTTGTTTGGTACAACTTTCATATTGCTTTATAATTTAGCATAATTAAAAAAATAATAATAATAGTACTAGAACTCTGCTTTAGAAAACAATAAAAAAACTATCTCAAATGAAGTCCAAGGTTTTGTTTGATACAGCTTTCATATTGCTTTATAAAGCAGCTTTTTAGCACATTAAAAAAAAAAAAACTAGTTAAGAAAGCATTAAAAAAATCATCTCAAACGAAGCTAAGAAATTGAAAAACAATAGGTGATTTTTTCTATCAATATTTAAGACAATAGTTTTGACTTTTATTTTTATCATTTGCATATTGACTATTTGAAAATACTTAAATGGGAACTTTGTTAAAAAGTTGTTAGTGAAATTTGTTTAAAATGTATTAGTGTTAAATTTAGGCTTCCTTAATCTTTTGATATTGAGTTTTAATTTTATATTGTTTTTTATTACTTGTTGTTTTAGTGTTCAAGCTGACGAGACGAGCTCGATCCAAACAAATAACATTCGAGTCAGGTTTGAACTCAAGTAACGAGCTCAAGTTCGCCGCTAAACTGGATGGCAATTGAAGCTCGATTTGACTCATTTGCACCTCTAGGCGAAGGTGAGATAGATGTGTAGGATTGAAACATTGAAAACATAATTGCAAATAAAATGGTCAAAGAGACCAAATGGAATCTATATTCATAGGTAGGAAAATGACAAATATTTTAAAATTTGATATAAGAAAATGAGTATTATAATTTCTTTCTTCTAAAAAAATGAATTAATAATTTTCTTATAATTATTAAGGAAACATTTTGTTTGTTATATCATCAAACAATAAGGAAAACATGTGATAAACATTAAGATATAAATCATATTCTCAGAACAATTCTAACAAATTTAAAAGATTAATTCAACGTTCTCAAAAAGCAGCTAAATAATCACTTTTTCTCAATATGCAGTTCAAAATCAAGTGTTTCTGCTGCACTACATTAATGAAAGATTCTACAGATAAGTTCACAAATTCTAAAAATAAAATATGGTGATCATCTTACAATGAACTGCCAGGAAATTAATTCATAATTTAGGGGTGTCAATTCGGGTCAACGTGTCGGGTTCGGGTCGAACCAGAAACTGACCCAGCACTGTTCGGATCAACCCGAACCCGACTCATTTTTAAAAACGGGTCAGGTTTCTAGACCCGAACCTGACCCAATTGGGGTCCGGGTCAACCCGACCCGACACTAATGACCCGAAGTTGACCTAAAATTGATAGTTTTCAGATCAAAATCTGATCAATATTCGATTTTCGGGTCAAAATCGGGTCAATCTCGGGTTTCCGAGCCAAATAGGAGTTTCCGGGTCATTTTCGGGTTGCTGGGTCAACCCGAACCCGACCCGATTTTTAAAACAGGTTGATTTGTTGAACTCGAATCCGACCCATTTTGGGTCCAGATTGACCCGAACCCGGATTTTTTCGGGTCGGATTCAGGTCCTGTCAAAAATTGACACCCCTAATTCATATAAGGTTGTAGAGAAAATGAAATCGAATATCTATCTGAGCATATGCATTTTGACCATCAGAGTAATAAGAAGGCAAGATCAAGACTTCCTTTGAAGCGACTTTATAAATATTTTATAAAACAGTTTTTTAGTTAAAAAATTTTATGCTGAAAAATTGCTTTAGATTATAATAAAAAATTATCCCAAATAAAACCCAAGTCTTTGTTTTAAAAAAAAATAATATAACTTTTATTAAAATTATTGTAGAAAGCAGTTTCCTACTTTCCTATCATAATTTTTTCAAGCAACAAAAAAATAATGACCAACTAGAAATTATGGTTGCAATTTAAAAATAAAAAAACAAGTAAAAAAATTATCCAAAACGAGAGAGATTATTACGTGCGGATGTTGAATGCATCTAGAGCCGCCACATCGCGCAATGCACCGTGCATTGGGCGACGTGACATCTCCTAATTGACATCTATACACGTTCAACATCTGCACGTAATAATTTTTCCCCAAACGAAACCTAAATTTTGCAATTTGGATGATCACAATTCACAATAGAAAAGCAAATAAAACTTGGCAAAGAATTGAAGACTTTGTTCAGGTTCCCGCAAAGCCCAAAATATAAACCAGCAATAAGAGATGTTAGTGTAATATTGATTATCTAAAAAAAATAAGAGTAATTAACCTGAAATATAAGGTTTTATTCTGAGCAAAAAAATTTGCTATTCAAAAATTTGCGAAAGTTGTGATATCTAGACCTTTTAATCACCTTCTACTCCTAGAACAAATAAAAAAAATTACTAAATGCAGCAGAATCAATCAATCAAAAAGTAAATTCACTCCAAATTTTGAAACAAAAAAAAAAAAAATGGATAGCTTTAAATTTAGTTACAGTAATTACCATTGAAACTATGTGTCAATCACATCAGTAACTGGAACTTCATCCTCAGTTCCATCAGAGAGATCAGCAGCGCCCTTACTGTCTCCAGACCAATTCCCACCCATAGGATGACTCTTCTCTGTTGCATTAACTACGGGCTGCTGCTTCTCCAACATTCCAGACAGTGCTAGCTTGGGAGACCATTCAAGCATCTCATCAATAATGTTTGAAACTTTTGATTGATACCTGAGAATGAAAAGCTCCTTGTTACAATTATAATACCACCGCAAGGGGGCATTGCCCCCTTCGATCCCCGACATATCTTCGAAGCGTACAACGATCAAAGATATGAACAAATAGGGGTCGAGGGGAAGCATCCACGGAAGAAATTTTGGTTGTAAAGATATTTATGAAAAAAAAAAATCTCTACGCATTTACTTATAAGTTTGCTCCCCCTGAAAATTAAGGCTTCGTTTGGGACGGCTTTCTTATTGCTTCTTACAACACTTTATAGTATAAAAAATTTAATTTGTGTACTAAAAAGCTGTTTTAAGAAGCAGTAAGAAAGCCGTCCTAAACAAAGCCTAAGGCTGGTTCTGCCCCTGATTTGTTTGAAGTATATTCTACTTTGGTCCAAAGTAGAAGATGCTTAAACAAAGCCTAAGGCTGGTTCTGCCCCTGATTTGTTCAAAGTAAATTCTACTTTGGTCCAACGTAGAAGATGCTTCGACATTTTAAGAATTAAAATGTTTTTTTTTTTTTTCGGACAGGGATGGATTGAACATAATAGAAGCCTTAATAGTGATTACTGACCTAGCTCTGGCAGCTTCATCAGGGGCATGGTGCCTGAGTAGTAGAATGACCAGCACAGATAAAAGAGCATAGAAGAGCCTTGATGTCCACTTAGGGGGTTCGCCTTCTGAGTTCTTGGGGCAAAAGCGGATCAGTTCTCTAAAAGTTGTTTCCTCCGCATTGATATTGGGAAAGATCCATATCCGCTTCCCCAGTAAGACGTAAATAACACCAAATATAGCAGCTCTGACTGCAAGATGAAGAGCAAGCCATATAAGATGTGAGAAATAATTAAAATGCTCCAGCAAGGCTGCAGCATAGTCTCCATTAATGTCACTAAGCTAGTTTGTTCATCATCATTAATTATATCCCAATTATTTGGAGTTGGCAATTTGGCATTATTAATACTCATTTTTCATTTGTTCATGTTGAGTGTTGCATAAGATGTTTAAATCTAGTCCTCGCAAATCATTTTGAACAACTGCTATAATATAGCCAGATATTTCGTATCGTTTGTTGTATATCTTTAAAACACCTTAAGTCTATTTTCAATCACCTTATCGTCAATAGCTAGCAGTCCAAGATTTTTTTTTTAATATAATCATTCATTTATTTATCCTTTCTAATTTTGTCATATATTCATCTTAGCGCAGGAAATATTATTTTAGTAAACTACTCTAAATATAGTTAGTGGAGTATATTTATTTTATTGTAACTTGGCTTATTGAACTTGTTCATCTATCATACACAGAAGGTCCATCTATTGAATAATATACACAATATTTTTATCTATAACATCATCAAAACTTGGTTAGTCCTAACTTTAGCAAGCAACCTTCCTCCCTCCTCTCCCTCCTTCCCATCCAGAATCCCAACAGTAATAACGTTATTTTATTTAATCTGATTGCCCTGAATTCTCATTAGTTAATTAATATTGTAAAATTCTAGCATTGTTTCATTTTGTATTTCAATGAATGCTCATATAGAAAATTTTTGAATGATACATGAATACTATGTGGGGTCCGCTACATGAATCGTTTTTTCTCCATTGTGTCATGTTAAAGTTAAATTCTCATTTAAATCTAATAAAGAAATGTCATTTATAATATTTTATAATCAAGACTTTTTAGGTCTACCTCTATCCTTCTTAATATAAGTCAATATCTAATACATCTACTTTCCTAACCTGGTTATTAGAAGACTGCCATTTTATATGACCAAACCATCTAAGGCAAATCTCTATAATCTTATATTCCACTGGAGCTAGTCCAACCTTTTGACATATATGCTCATTTCGTATCATGTCCCTAAAAGTAAAGCCACTCATCCACCTGAGCATCCTCATCTCCGCAACACTTAACTTAATATTATGCTTCTCTTTTAATGGCCAACAATCTGCACCATAAAGCATTGCAAGTCTAACCACCATCTTATAGAATTTTTCCTTAAGTTTGAGGGAAACTTTTCTATCACAAAAATTATTTGGACATTAATTTTACTACAATACAAATCATTCAGAAATTGATGTGATTATTAATAAAAATAGAATGAGCTTCTAGCCAAATTTCTTATTAGACTTCATCCCTGACTTTGATATGTACAATCTCAAATAATGGTTAAATATACCATCCCCCATATTTCAAATGCTATCTCCCTAAATATTTGTATCATTGAGATGTTGACTGTACCTCCACATATATTCAAGCGGTTTGCCCCTGCTATTATAAACTATCATGGTGTATGTGAGTATGTGACCATACGGGCCAAATGGCATTTATCGTGGCTCAAGATAAAGAACTTTTTCCCTTGCTCTCACTAGGCCACACTAATAATTCCTCATAACATTGTTGGGCCAAATTGGGTATCACTCCACTGCTTAGAATGCCTCTCACCCCTATATGACATGTGTTATGTATAGATATGCATAACATTGATGATTATATTCAAAATGAGTTTTAAATAGAATTAATTAATGTTTTGAAATGAGCATGCATATTATTCCAAGGACCTTGCAATACTGTAATTTAAAAGCATGACATACTCTTTGAGTTGTGACTCACTTTATATTTGCAAAACATTCGCAAATATTATTTAAATAATTTAAATGAGTGAAAGAGGTCGTGTCACACTCCATAATTATCGAAATAGTTTATATATATATATATATATTCTGATGTTTAGTGGCTCTTTTAGTGTATTAGAAATAGTTAGTAAATACAATTTTAAATAACAGTCCGACCGTATGTTCCCACCTCGTTAATTTGAGCATCCGGGCAGGGTCGAGACAACATCTTTACCCTACATTTAGCGTGTTTGTTTATGTCTCCATCAATGTCTAAGTCATTCATGTAGCATATGGAGTTTAATTGCCATTTAATCAAATTGTTTCAGGGATTCCATAAGATACAATGGATAAAGCATTATAGCGAGTCAGGTAACTGCAACTATCAGTTATATCTTTATCTGACCATTCTAATTTCAGGATACCAGAACTAACGGTGTCAAAATATTCCATAAATGCCAATCATCATTGTTGAATGTCCTTTTATCTGAGCTAATATAACCTGAACATGCATCACTATTAGTATCCCTTCATGGTACTCGTAAATAACAGAATTCTTTTTCCCTTTGCAGCCTGTCCCTAGGCTGATTGAGAGTTTTGGTCTGATTTAAGAAGCAAATTTTCTCTATACAGGCATAAACAAGAAGTTCATGGAAAGCTTTTGAAAGTAACAGAGAAATTTGGAGGAAATATGTTAACAAAGGAATAAAAAACGGCTAGACAAATTCAACAAGTGGTTAGGTTGCAAGAATTTTCATCACATAAATAAAAAAGGAATACTAGAAACACGATAGCTATTTAAGAATCATCATTTGGAACAGAACAAGGATTAGTGAGCTATAGATAATTAATACACTTGCTTTTTGCATGTTGTGAATGTTTCATTATACAAAAATATAACGTTTTTCATTTAGTTATTTCGATTATAAAGGAGTTCTTTATCTTATTCTACTTTATCTCAAATCTTAAAGGATGTGAAAAATATTGTGAGAACAAAAAAACTGAGGTTTCAAAAACATACTTGAGAGCATGGCTACGATAAATAGTAGAGCTCCAGCACATGAGTACAGGACAACGATCTTGACTTGGTATGGGTAGACAGGAAACAAACACATTGCTAGAGCTACTAACGGCCAAAGGAATGACAGAATTGTTTGCCATAGAGCCCTTCTTTTCATAAATGTCCATGCAAAAAAAGCATCTTCTTTTGAAAAAACTTGATCCTGCACAAGGAAAAGAAAATAATATTAGGTTTGGATAAACTCTAGTATACTTGAATATAAAAACAACTATTGGTTCCACTGAGAACGCAAGTTATGCCTAGTAAGACTAAGCCTAAAGAGTTAGCAACATCATTTGCATATTGTATACATGATTTACATGAACATATTAATTAAAGAAATTATAAGCCAACTACTGATATGAACATGAGGTATATGGAGTTGAAACCAGATGATAAGGTAATGATAAATCTAAATCATAACAAAGTTTCTAGCAAAAATTATGAAATTAAAAGCTAGAAGGGCAGGTCATATAAAATCATGCAGCACATTAAGATAAATGCTTATAAATAGAAAATTCCTATGGTGGTATTTGTTCAATCGTAAATGTATTTGATGGGACCTTATTTTATGAATCATATAATGGTACATCAGAATCATGAATTTTTTTTTTACCAAACCTAAGACACTAAATATTAGAAAGGCGGGGTCATATAAAATCATGCAATGCATTAAGATATGTTTATAAACTGTAAATTTTAATGTTGCTATTAGTTCAATTTAAATGTGTTTGATTTAATCTAATTTTATGAACCACGTATCAATGTCTTAGATTCTTCTTTACATCAGTTTGTGAATTCACAATCAGCCCTTCATTAGACAATTCTAGACATTATGCTCAAGAAGCAATCTAAAATGGTGAGATTCAACTACAGGTGAAAATTAGAGGTAGCTTGTGTGTTGATGTAATATATCTACTTATGATTATTAATGGATTACTTTATAGGAAGCACAATATTTATGCCATGATTTACTTGACCAATATCAAATGATCGAGTCATCATAGCCAAAATTTTAAGCCAGACAAAGTTGATATAATCTCACAATTTTGCACTCATTAGAAACATAGAAAATGAACGCTGTCATGAGAAATTCATATAAGTTTTGATGTTGCTTTATTTATATTTATTTCATAATTTTTAATTTACACTAGATTATTTTTTTGTTTAATTATACTTCGGATGATGATCCTTATAGACAACCGGTTGTGTCTCTAAATGTCTATGATATAGCATTACCAAATCAAGTTGCACAAAGACCTATCACTTGATCCTTGAGTAGAAAGCCATGACATATTATTTTGTATTTTCTTAACTTTTTTTTAGTTATGTTATTTCCCTTTTTTTTAATAAATTTAGCTTATTACTATATATTTTGAGAGAGAGATTAGGCCATTTTTCACCACCGTCACATGAAAATGCATTACATGCCATGCAATCTATGCTTGGGCCAACCAAACCAAAGGCATTTTGATCATTTGGAGCTTGCTTTGGACAGCCATCTTAGATGCTTTGAAGGTTTTTGATCGCTTGAAACCACTTGAAAGCACACTTTATTCATGCACTATTTGATGGAGTCGTAGGTCATGGAATGGAAAGAGGAGGCAAGTGTCTAGGAACAAACATAATTGGGGATAGCCTAACATGGATTCAAGCACACATGTGAAGAAAGATTTTATGAAACTGTTTCAAATTCTTTGTTTCATGAGTGTTGGCATAGAGAGCAGCCCCATTTCATTTTATATCCTTTGTTTTCCAAAATATGACTTTTTTGTATTCAAGTTACTTTTGAGCTTCACCTTTCATTAATATATTGGAAGTTCTTGAATTTAGCATCGTAATCATCATCTTTAAATAGAATTTGAAATTATTCTCTCTTTCCAAATTAGCTTGGTGCCTAGTTCATTTGTCACTTTCTTTAATGAGGTTGAGTGAGATCCATCATTAGTTAAGTGATAGTTATTTTTTACTTTCTTATTACCTTGCACAAACCACCATTATATCTACAACCCATTAGTTTCACTCCATCAGTTTATGTTTGTCCGATTCATTTCATTGTTGGTTCTTTGTTTAAATTACATATAGCCAATAGTTCTTTATTTCGATCAGTTAATTCGTTACTGCATGGAGCTGTAACTGGCGCTATTGCTCTCTCTAGATAGTATGAATTTACTGCACATGGAGTCACTGCCTTGGGATTTGCTATAGATCATATCTCCCCAGAAGCATTGAGTACCTAATTATCAAAACTTGTGATTACTGAACAATTGTTGTAATCGTTGTTTCCATATTGTAAGAGTGTAGAACCACTGATTTGATAATTTTCAGTTTTGATATTAAGCTTAAGAGTTTCTGAGGCTGCCGAATTTATGATATATTTGTGATTATAAATGGAGATGCTAAAGAATGTAAAATACAACAATTATTTAATAAAATTTCATTTTTGCTCTCAAACCTGTGTGCTGGTTGGATTGAAAACTTTAAAGGGAAACCTTTTCCTTGTACATGGATCTCTTATTTGGTGATTGTTTTTCTTTGTTACCCTTTTCATCCATATATTTTGTGATTCGTTTGCATGTGTTTTTGGATTTGTTTAAAGCTTATTCACCTTAACTTGAGTTCTGATTATAGTGTGATTTACAATCGTCTTGTGGCTTTCATCGACCATAACTTTTGTTTTGCTTTTTTTGAGATAATTAAATTATCATCGGATCAATTTTATATATTTTATGGTTTTCATCTAAGTGATGAGTTCTTGTCAAAATTAAAATTTGTACATTGTGAATTTCACTTTTTTTGTCAATGATTTAGTGCATTTTATTATAATTTTCATTTGAAAATGATAGACCCTAAGACATCATGCATTAGATTTGGTATCAACACAAAGTTATATCAAAAACATCAACAAGAAGTGGGGCATTACATTAGGTTCAATAAACAAAACATAAAAGGAAAGGGGATTTTTAACAACTTTGCAAAGCCAATTGGTTGAATTACTCAACAAACAATAAGTGAGAATATTACTCAATTCAAGGAGTGAAGTAATGCTATCGAAAAAATAATTTAACCCACATGAATTGGAAGTTGTCTAATTGTAATGTTGAACTTGCTCGTTTGAATATCAACATTACTAGGAGACAAGAAATTAACCATGGGAGAACTACTCAAGATAGGTAGCATAAGGTGTAAGATAATGAAATTTATAGGATTCATAAATGCCAATGTATGACAAAAGATAGCATAACTGGAAAAGCTATAAATGAGGAATATGCATTTGATGGGAAAATAGATCTTATGATTTTTACTAATACGTAATAAATATTCTTCATAAGGTTTTCCTTCATTAATTCAAGTATTATAAGGAATATTGATCAGAATATAAGACAAATTATTTAGGACACAGAAATGTTACAATATTGAAATGCTTATACAAGTGCATGAAACTCGATAACATAATTTTAATATTTTTGTTTTAAAAGTAAGTAATTAGATGTCCCTCTTAACTTAAAACTCCCCCATTATCTACACCTGACTCATTAGAAGAGACCTCAAACACTTTATTACAATCAAACAATTTAATCAAAGGTGGATTTGTAAATCTCTCTTTAATATTAGTAAAGCATAATCAACAGATTTTGTGTCAGGTGTGCTCTTCTCTAGTTTTATTATAGATTAGAATATCATCAAAGTATTGAACCAAAAAAATATTTAATGAAAAGTTGAAGGGCATAATTCGTGATTCTCATACAACTCAAAAGCATCACCATCCACTAATACAAAACTTTTACCTCAGGAGTTTTTTCCATTTAAACTCCCTTCTTAAGAAAATTTGTAATTGATGTCATTATAACACTATAACGCTTCATGAATAATCTATTAAAATAATCAGACCAAGCAAACTCTTGATATCATATATATGATTATATATTATCCAATTACCAATCATTTTTATTTTTGTTAACATCAATAGATAATTCATCACTCGACACAGTAAATCCCAAGAATATTATAATTCTATAACAAAAGATCAAATTTTTTATTCATATATGTTAATTTACGATTTTTCAAAGACTTCTCCAAAATGCATAGAGTGCTCCTCTCTAGTTTTATTATAGATTAGAATATCATCAAAGTATTGAACCAAAAAAATATTTAATGAAAAGTTGAAGGGCATAATTCATGATTCTCTTACAACTCAAAAGTATCACCATCCACTAATACAAAACTTTTATCTCAGGAGTAATTTTTCATTAATTTTTCTCTCACATTCTTACGTGATGTTAAGCACTTCTCATATTAATTTTTGAAAATATAATAGCTCCTATTATCATATCAAATATATCACCCAATCTAGGTTTATAGAATCAATATTTGATGGTGATTTTATTATTACTTTACTATCTATATACATCATCGAACTATCATCTTTCTCAAGTATAAGTCATATACTAACCACTTAAGGACTCATATTCAACTTAATAAATCCTCTCTCAACCAATTCATCTATCTCTTAAGCTCAATAAATTCAATTGGATTGATCCTAAAACGTGGAAAACGACGTAATGGTGATCTAAGAATCAAATCAATGGCATGTTGTATCTCCAAATAGTGATAATACATCATGAAGGTCATTAGGATATATATTTTTAAAATCAAATTACACTTAACTAATACCCTCAAGTATAGACACTCTTAAGCACAACCCCTCCTGCATGAGGCTCCTTTTCAAAGTATATTGATTAAAAATAGGTTTTTTTTTTGGTTAGGTGAGAGTAATATATTCCTATTTATTTAACAAAAAAACTACTCATAGGTTTGGCAGATTTTAAAATTACTCTCCTCAAATTGCTCTTAAAAATATAAGCATTAGACCTCCCAAAGCAAGTTACATCTAAAACCATACAATCATAATCTACCCAAAATAGCATGAGCAACATCCACGAACAAAAAAGTCATACCCAATTTATAACTATATGTAGCAAATTAAACGGATGTCAACTATTTTTTGCACAACATATATTTATAGTTTTTAGCTGCTTAAGCAATTTGGATGGTTCTAAGCGTGATTCAACTTTCAAGTTCATATGATCAGTAATAAATTTAGCAATAATATTCATGCAAGTCTCATTATCAATAATGAGTTCACAAATTTTGCTAGGGGTGTAAATTTTTGACACGACCCGAAACACGACCCGAACCCGACCCGGAAAAATCCGGGTTCGAGTCAACCCGAACCCGAAACGGGTCGGGTTCGGGTTGAACAAATCAACCCGTTTTAAAAATCAGAACGGGTTCAGGTTGACCCAGCAACCCGAAATTGACCCGAAAGTGACACGAAAACTCATATTTGACCTAAAAACCCGAGATTGACCAGTTTTTTACCCGATTTTGACCCAAAAATCGAATATTGATCCATTTTTTTACCAGAAAATTAGCAATTTTAGGTCAACTTCGGGTCATTCGTGTCGGGTCGGGTTGACCCAAACCCGAATCAGGTCAGGTTCGGGTACGGAAACCTAACCCGTTTTTAAAAATGGGTCGAGTTCGGGTTGACCCGAACAGTGCTGGGTCAATTCCGGGTTCGACCCGAACCCGACCTGCTGACCCGAATTGACAACCCTAAATTTTGCTATAAGGCTTAAAATATGTTTGAAAAATAAAAGCACTAGTTTGTCCTCAGATGTGGCAATCATACATCGCCTAAGGTTCAAAGAATATTCAATCAAAATAATTTTAGAATCACTAATGTCCTCATCAATCTCCAAAATGTCATCCCCTCATTATTGATTATGCTCATCATCCTCATCCTCTACATAAATAAGCAAATTTCTAATAGGTTCTTCATTTGAAAAAAATAAACCATTTGATGACATTTAAAATAAGCTTTATCAAGAAGTTCAGAGTAAGATGTAGTAATACCATATTGTTACTTAATGTCTTTATTAACAATAGATCTACTTCATTTGGATGTGGTGGATGCAACAAACTGAATTTGATTGTTTTGATCAAAAAAAGCATTTTTGTTTATGTAGCCATCCTTTTAATCCCATAAAATTCTAATATTTGATCAAAATATAATGCAAGTTAAAAAGCACAATCAAGTGAAGGAATATGAAGTGGTCATCTCTCTTCTGAAATCTAGTCTTAATCTAGATCTAAACATAAAAATTAGTTTAAGATCTTCCATTATTTAAGAATTAGATTCACTTTTTCATAACGTAATATTAATTCCTCAATTTATTCAGTAATAGTTCTGTTTTGTATTTTAATGAGTTAAATTCATAAATCAATCAATTGTAATATAATGAAGGCGTATATTTCTCTTTGAACAATTCTTCAATTTCTACCCAAGTAGTTCTAATTTCTCAACTTAATCTTTACCTTTGTTTTTATGCACATCCAATACATTTTAGCTTGCAAATCTTACATGATGCTCATCTAACATTGTCTGCAATACAAAGAATATTCTATATCCATTACCTAATAAGAAAAAACTTTCAAATATATATTCTCCCATCGATTGTGGATGCCACAATTTTAACATTCCTAGTTATGTCACTGTCTACATCATAAAATTAACATATATGATTGTCCTAAGGCCTCGTTTGAGACGGCTTAATTTTGTCTTTTATGTTTCGAAACGGCAAAGCTATTTTTGGATAGTTGATTGTATGTGACACTTTTGTAAAACTGTTTTTTTTACGGAACATCATTTTTATACTGTTTTCAAAAGCTTTTTAATATTGGCTTCTTTGTTAAAAACCTTCATTCTCTCAAACAAAATTTTTAAAACTGCTTTTTACAAAAAGGTATCGGGTAACCAAACGAAGCCTAAGTTTCAATATCATACCCCCAATTATCCTCACCTTGATCATTTCTCCCATGATAAATTTCTTGTCTCATAGTATTGTTAATAATCAAATGAACATATTCATGATAAAAATAAGATTCAATTACTGGTTCATAACGGTGGACTTTATTCATTTCTGAAATGGTAATTCATCTTAATCTAATTTATATTCTCACTCATTTGATTTTGCTGGTTGAGCAACATAACTAATTAATTTTGCAAATTCTCAAAATCATATTCCTTTGATGACCTATTAACTGACTCTGATATTGAGCTCCACTTCTAGTTGACATTGTAACACTATGTGATTCTAATACTACACATGATGCAATGTATAAAATACATCTCAAGAGGCATGGTTTTTTAATGTAAGTCTATGATGACATGTATAAAATTACTCACCAAAGGTTAAATTCATAATCCACAAACTTTTACTTCACAAAAAATAATTTTTTAAGGAACTGTTTGGTTGCCTGAAAAAAAGAATGTAGTGTAAATGAAATGCGGTGTAAAAGGAATAATTTGGAGTTGTTTGGATGAGCGAAAAGAAATGCAGGAATTTACATTTTTTATTTGATTTGAAGTAAAATGAATGCTATATAAATTGTAAGAAGGTTGTGACCGGGGTGGGCAGCGACGGTGGCAACGGCGAGCAAGGTGATTGGCATCAGGCTGCGGAGCGGCGGTAGGCGGCATGCACCGGCGGGATGGCTGTGGTCGGCTGCAACGGAGATGGTGGCAAGGATGTGGCGGTCGGCAATCGCGGGGGAGCGACGATTGGCGGCAAGATGGCGGGCAACGACGGTTAGCAACAATGTGGCAGGCAGTTGGGGTCAGGCGACTGACAGTCGTCGGTCGGCAGGTGGTGATGGTCGACAGCGAGGCCGAGGCGATTGGCAGTGAGGCCGATGCGGTCAGCAGCAGGCGAAGGCTGGGACCATTAACGAGGGGCAGCGATGGACGGTGGCGGCAAGTGGCGAGCAACTAGTGGCGGCAGTGGTCACCGTGGTTGGTCAGGAAGTACTTGAGAGGTATAAAACATTCTCGCATAAATTGGGTGAGAATGCTTTACCTCAAAAATGAACTAAAATGGAATATATTGCATTTACTTTAATCTTAGATTTACTTTTTATCCAACCAAACACCAAAAAATAAAAAAGTAATGCATTTACTTTACTTTGCATTCATTTTTCTTCCAACCAAATAGCCCTTAAGAGAAAAAGGAAAGACATAGAACTTGCACGATAGTTAAATATTACCAAAATAAATATTTGGCAAAGAAAGTTATGCACAATAAATGTGACATAAGAATAATAAATCACACCACAAGCAAAAATCCAAAATGTGTGAGCTTTGCCCAAACTCAATCACGCACAATCAATCACAAAACATGTAGATGAAAAGGATAATAACAAAAGATTCACCAAAAAAGTTTCCCTTGGTAGTTATCAATCATCAGCATTTGCATACTTAAATAACTTGCATCCAAGCAGCATATAATTTTGAGAGGAAAATAGAAAAGCTTGAAAATGGCTTGAACTAATTAGTAAAAAACTTGATAAACCATATTTTCACACGATAGAATAAAAAAATAAAAGCACATATCTCAAAGCATTAAAAAGATCTTACATTATGTATTTCCAGATGTGCTGGCCACGATGACAACTTCTTCTTCCCAGGCCTCACAGTTTTCAGCACACGATCACATCTAACTATAAGGTTCTTTCTAAGTAAAGTATCGATGATTTCCTCAGCATCTAATTCCTTATCTAACCCTAATATCTCCTTAACCTCCTGGTGATCTCTCAAGAACACCGGGAATTCCTTTCCTCTAAAATACTCAACCCTTGTCTCTTGCATTATAGCCCATCTAGATTTTAGTTGCTTGTTGTCTCTAACCTTCTCAGCAAAAATCTGGTATACATCCTTCTTTTCGGCTGATTGCTGCAAATATAAGTACAGAAAAGTGAGAAACAAAATGAATTTGAAAAAGATAAAAGTAAGGATTAACAACATACTTGGAGAGTTGGAGAGGACTATGTTTACCCCAGCTTACCACTTTTACTCCAAAATGGGCTCTCCAAATGATTTCAAAAAAAATTATTACAATCAAAATGAAAGAGATAATTATGTAATAAATGGTTAATAAAATAGTTCTCCAGCAGAAAAAGAAATCACATCACAAATCAAATAGTTCCTTTGCAGCAGCAACGTTATAGGATGCCTAATAACCAGACATATATAAAATAAAAATTTATCATATTGTTTCTCGCTATGCAATTTCCTAGCTGTTACGCAATCATGAATACCGCCTATATGATGATATCCATAGAGAATTCCTCATAATTCTTCCACAGGACTACCTTTTAGGTGCTAATTTCATTGATCCTCTCTGAATACTGTCCATGACTTAAATATCAACTAAAATCAATGAAACTTTGTCCACCATTTGGACAAATTTATGATTAGAAAAAGTCAAAAATAATCCCCACTTAATTGAATGTAACCGATTTAGTCCTAGAATATCACGCTTCACTAATTTAGTTTATCAACCATGCAAAATTGATCCCAAGAATTAATGAAAATTGGGATGTAAACTTAGAATCAATTTAGTCCCTCAACTACATAAAATTCATCCCACTTTAACACTTAAGACACTATTTGAAATTAATTTTGTATAGTCGGCTAGCTAAATTGGAGAAATGGACTACTATTGTCGCTAAACTTATCACATACAAATAATCGGAAGACTATTTTTAACTTTTTCCCAATTTCTGACTTCTTGAATCAAGGAGCCTTCATATTTAAAAGGATACCAAAAGTTATTATTTACTTGCAAACTTGCGAAGCTTTGTGATTGTTGCGTCCTGGAGTATTCACGGCGGTAAAGAAATATAAAGTTTTACGTCTTAGCATTGTACGAAAATCAGGCACGCAATCAGATAAGAGAGAGGGTGTGTAACATTTATAAGACACCAAGATTTTTATGTGGAAAACCCCTGAAAAGGGGGGGAAAACCACGGGGCCTAGCCCAGTATGAATGAATCCACTAGTATTTATAGTTAATTACAAATGAGGTCCTTCCTCAGGGGAAGGCCTTAGCTTGATGTACATCTTATAGAGTACATTACATGGTGAGAATACAAAGCATCATTGTTTATGTGTTTGTTTGGTCTGAAGGACTATAGTTGGTGTGCGACGTAAATCGGAGGGATCGTAGTCAGCGGGCAATGGAGGTTGGAAAGATCGTAGTCGGCGGGCAACGCAAGTCTGAAGGACTGTAGTCGACATGCGATGGAAGTCGGAAGAATTGTGGTCGGCGGACGACGTAAGTCTGAAGGACCGTAGTCGGTGGGCGACGGAGGTCGAAAGGACTGTAGTCAGTGGGTGACGAAAGTCTAAAGGACCATAGTCGGCGGGCAACAGAGGTCGAAAGACTGTAGCCGGTGGGCAATGTAAGTCTAAAGGACCGTAGTCGGCGAGCGACAGAGGTCGGAAGAACCGTTGTCTGACGACAGAGGTCAGAAATACGGCATCTAGTAGAAGACCATCAATGACAAAAATCCAACATCAGGTAGATGTCTGGTGAAAGTCCGACAATTGGCAGAAGTCCAGCGTCAGGTAGAAATTTGGAGACAAGCGGAGGTCCGGCGTCGGGTAAAAGTCTGACGCCGGTTGGAGGCCGAGGAGAATTCTTACTTTAGATGGTATTCAGGCAAAACTCCGACGTCACTTGGAGGTCGGACGGAATTCCGGCGTCACTTGGAGCTCACTTGGAGGTCGGACAGAAATCCAACATCAGGTAGATGACTAGATGTTTGGTGAAAGTCCGACAATTGGCAGAAGTCCAGCGTCAGGTAGAAATTTGAAGACGAGCGGAGGTCCGACGTCGGGTAGAAGTCTGACACCAGTTGGAGGCCGAGGAGAATTCTGATGTTAAATGGTATGCAGACAGAACTCCGACGTCACTTGGAGGTCGGGCGGAATTCCGGCGTCACTTGGACAGAATTCCAGCGGCGGTGGTCGAGGAGTTCTTCCTTCCTATCCTTCTTCTCTTTCTTCCGCCCCCACCCCCCCCCCCCCCCATAAGAGAAATGAGGGGTCTATTTATAGATTTCTGGAGTGGCATGACCTGTAAATAAGTGAGAGATCAGGGGTGAATCGAGAGTGGTTTGAATGGACAACCGATATTGAATCCCTTGATCGTGGACCATTCATTAGACATTTGAAGGTCTTAATGATATCAGAATTCGGCGATCTTAGGCTCGTTGGATTCGTCTCCTCGAGCCACTTGATTCGACTATAAGCACGTCATGTTTAGAAACCGTTTGATAACTCAATTTGTGGTTTGAACCTTCCAACAGCACTTCGGGTCCTTGATTTGGACTCATGTGGGCTCATATTGAGTCGATTTTGGTGTCGTTGGGTTCGTATTTTCGAGACGATCAGTTCAACAGTAAGTTTGCTGAAATTTCTATGATGACGTCTCAGTGATCATGCAATCGCTTAACAAATTTGATAAAATCCACTATAAAATGTCTTCATATTATCAACATGAAATAATATTAATAATTATTGCATGTTATAATACTCATGGTGGTAGAAGAGGACTTTGTCATCTCAGCATTATACGAAAATCATGCACATAGAGAAGCCACATGGAAATAATTACAAGCCTAGCCCATTGAAATAATTACACCATATATATTAAATATTACAAAGATTTATTTTTCTTCAAAGTTAGGAAATATGGGTTTCCAAGGTTTAAACTGCAAGGGGTGTCTCTTATACGGACAATAAAGTACATTGGAAGGTGGTGGAGTTAAATATTTAGATACTAAAAGATGATTGTATAAATAATTTAGACATAAGAATGGATTGTATCCCACATTAGCAATAAGTAGAAAGGACAAAGAAAGATACCTTCAAGGAATTCCTACCTAATAGCTCAAGGTAAACTACCGCATATTAGTTGGCTTCTAAAGAGATTCTCTAAAAATATTTATCAAGGAATTCCTATTCATTATGGCGAATCCAAAAATGTAGAGCAAAATTTGATAGTTCTTTGATTTATGGGAAACTATTCAACAAAATGCCTAGCAAGTTTAGCGAACATATGAAAGATCCAAGGAGGTGAGAGAAAAACCAGTAGCGACACCATTGGATATGGATAAAGGTTCAATAATGATCCACATTCTCCTAAGGGTTAGAGGAATCAGTGTACGGTTCTATAATGGGCAACTTGGGCACTGCTAGAATGGGATGTCGTAGAATGGCATTATTGAGGGGAGAGGGAAGCTTCATGGAGAGGCAGACTAGAATATGTACCTTATGGGAAACTTTTCCTACACCAGACATTGGAGTTCATAACAAAGTGTGCCACAAGGGGGGCCATCCATACAAGGTGGGGATAAATTCATGATGGCAATCAATAGATTGCGGGTCTATGGGGCTAGCTAAGTGGAGTTGGCTATGTTGTGGAGTTCATCATAGATTAATGGGGAGAATTCTAGCATGGTAATGAGATGGTAGTATATTGGTGTCCTTAATCTACCACCAGCCATGATATGCAGTTAATTCTAAGAAGAATGATCTCATTTTAAGATTCATTTATCCTATTAATGTAGTCATACAAGGATAGGCCGGAGGGGCCTTCACTAGTAGAGTTACCCATATCAAGAAAGAGATGACTATAGATCTAGGGTCCACAGTCTAAGTACTAGTTCTATGAGTGAAGAGGGTTGGGCAGGGGACTTCCTTGTTGTGAGCATTAAGCTTATTTATCATTAGAGGTGTTGTTGATAATCAAAGAAGATGGATGCAATCTCTCACATCATAGATATAAACAGAGAAAGAGAAGTAGAATCAAACTTTTATTCTCAACAGTTAGTTCTCATCTTCACAGCAAGTGATTGTACTCTTTCTAAATCATTAATATAAATAAAGTGATACATTTGTCCTTATTTTTATGAATTGTAATCACTTCATATACCTCTTTTAATATTTCGTGAAATATTTGATCATTATGTGATTATGAACGTAGGTGGGTCTCACTAAATTATGTAAACTTATTTCTTATGTTTGAGATCTTTAGGGTTTTTACTATCTCATCTTCAAGTGATCTTTCTCAAAGATTTATTACTATCATAACATAAATGTAAACAGCTCACCTCTATTTAAACTCAGTAATAAATTGGTGTTATAACTAGGTTCGATAATTTTTAAAATATTTCCTTTAATTTTTTAACCAAAATGCCCCTTGATTTCCGCACCACTTCGGCCGATCCTTCCCATATCCCATCCTCAATTTTCTCACTTGGTAAAAACTAGTATGCATCACTGTTTGTTAAAAATAAGTAAGAAATGGATGAAAAAATCAAAAGAAATTTACCAAAAAAGGACCAAAATGAACATTTTTCAACAATATTTTAATTCCTCTAAACCACTTCAAAAACGAGGGTTTATTTCAACTACCTCTTGAATCTAAATTCAAAAGACATTCAAACTCCTAAATATATTCATTAACTAATTCAAAATAGTCTCATCTCCCTAACAATTGGCATCCAATTTCTTTCTCATCAATTTATCAAATCATCCCTAAAAAAACATAAAATAACACATACTCAAACCCGCACTCACTCTTCCTAATTACCTCTTTTACCTCTCTACTCAATTAACATCTCTATCTACAAAAGAATTGACAAAATAATAGGTTATCTCTATTACCAACCCTAAACCCACTTTCTCTCTCCAAAATGGAGAAGACTCACAAACCCACACATTTTTATATATTTTTACAAACCTCCATTCTCTCTCTATGGATTTTCGACTCCCTTAAAATCCTAATTATAAAAAAACTATATGAAAGAAGCTCCACTTCTAAATCATCAATGGCATCATATTATCAAAGACAAAGAATATCAAAGATATTTACCCTAAAGAAGTTTGTGCTCACAGACGTCAATCCAATCCTTATGTGCACACTAAATTTGTTAGACATAAATTTATATATCATTCCACAATGGCACAATGCGCGTTAACTCTAATATATTTTGTGTGCAATCCTAATTATGATGATTATATTGTTTACTCTATTCAAAATCACTTCTCAAATCTCCTCACTCAAATACATATGATGATGCTTATGATTCCCAGTATCATATTAGGTCTAATAGACATATCATCATGATGCCAAATATGATTATCTTGATTGTTATCATTCTTAATCACATAAAACATCTTGTTATGATCATGCTCTATGATGATCCATCTCATCCTCATCGCCTTAAAAATTTTCATAACCTACAACCTCCTCTAATTCATTAGCATGTGCCAAAACTTCTTTCTATGACCACAGTCTTTATGAAGATTTTTATGATGACAAAGATGTATTGATATTGAATTGGAATTTGAGGTGAGCTATTTACTGAGGTTGAATCTGAGATATCACCATGTATATCTTATTTTCTTTGTTTTTTTTCTTATCAAATATTTTTAAATTGTATCCAAACGGTGACAACATCTCCGATCCAAACATACCCAGCATGCCAACAGAGCACGGCAAAGCAACCAAATACAAAGAAACAATACTCCATGTGGTGGATAGTTATCAAGCACATCATGAAGCATCACGATACACAATAAAATGTTCGGGAAAAATTAGCTTAATGCGCCCCAGCCTGAAGGATTTCGTTTCCAAGGAAAACCCAATCAAGAATTAACCTCAAACCAGAGGCCCACTTCCACCTAACGTTATACCCTTCCAAAGAGAGGATACAACCCTTCTTTGAAATTAATGAATGCGAGAAGCTGTCGACGGATAATCAGAAAGTATCCAATCGACATATTTTGCTATCTAATACCAAAAACACCCCACAACAATAAAAAAAATTTAACAATCAAAATAGGTAATCACTAATACCAAACCAAAACAATCTCAAAACCGTAAAAGAAGGATGAATACGACCCGATCCCATTCAATCTCCCTTAACCAGCCAACCTCATAGATCGAAGTCCCGCCTTGCGCCAACAGAGGAATAAATTAGTAATAATACATTGAAATTCCAAACTTCTATTGGAAGACGGATGAAGCGATAAGAGGGGAATAAAAACCTTAGAGGCGCTATCCGCGAGATCTCTAACGGCGTTTGAAGGCGCCCGCCGAACCCTCCTCTTCTCCGTCACCGGCTTCGTCATCTCGCCGATGGGTCTTCTGGCCGCGTCGCGCTCTGAATCGAGGCCGTATAAGGGCGGTGGCGGGCCTCGAGCCGGGTATGTACACGTCGCCGTGAGAAATGGATGCTTTTATCTATTACATGTATGTAAATCTCTCTTATTAGTTTACTACTACTGAAATAATAATAATAATAATAATAATAATAATTTGATGTAATATATTAATTTTTTAGATTTACAGGTATATTACAAAAATTTTAATATATTTTTATCTAACATTTAAAATTTAAAATTTATATATTTATATATATATTATTTTAAATAAATTAAATCAAAACATGAATCTTAATGTTGTTCAGAAATTACATCCATCTTATATAAAAATTATATTAAATAAATTAAAAATCTTTTATATGTCATCAAATATCATAACAATGGGAGAAACTATAGCAAAGGAGGGCCAAAAAATATTTAAGAAAAAATAAAAATATATCTCTTGGTAGTTAGGGCATCTTCAACCGAACTCAATACATGTATTTGCAGTTTGCCATCTGATCCACCCGAACGATATTATGGGCTGCAATTTCGTGATCGTAAACAGTGCGACACCAACAACTCCATTTTTTTTAAAAAAGAGAGTTTCTGGTTGGACATGAGAAAAAATATACACAGAGTATTCCTTTTTATATTAGAAATGAAGTTCGGTTTCAGATGAATTATTGTTTGATATGACTCTTTCTATATTTCGATGTTAGAAATAGAATTTTCAGTTAAAATTGCCCTAATAAACATAGGAACATATTATCAAACCACATAAATCTCTCTTATTCCTTTGATGTTTTCTCCTATATTATATTCTTTCATTATCATTTTCATCATTATTTTTTTCACCCACGCTTTCCCCCGATGTAAAAACTAAGGCTTCGTTTGGGATTGCTTTCCTCTTGCTTTCTAAAACAGCTTTCTAGTATAAATATTTATTGAATTCAAATTTTTTGTACTAGAAAACCGTTTTAAAAAGCAGTACAAAATTTGTTTCAAACAAAACCTAAGATCCAAGCAATTCTATAAAAGAATTATATATTTCAAACACAAATAAAAATTTACTCAGCAAAATGTACCCACTAGAGAAATCATACAGGCCTGAAAATAACTATTTTATCACTAATAGTATTGTCTTTAAGATCACATTATTCAGAATGTGGAACTTTTATTTGGTCTGGTCATCTGACGTAGCTCTACGTTCGGACGCCAGTAAAATAGTGTCACGTGTTCTCACTATTTACCGCGTGGCCCGACAACCCCGACCCGAAACGGAGACGGAATTGCTATGTTGGCGTGTTGCTAGATATTGCTCAGTATTAGTCGATTTTGCTCGGCAATAACGAGAAATATCATTATGTGAAGATCAATACCGAGTTTTTCTCGGTATTGCTTGGTATTTCTCGATATTGCTCGGTATTGGTCTTCACAGAGCAATATTTTTCATTATTGCCAAGCAATACCGAACAATACCTAGAGCAATACCGAGCAATACACGAACATAGCAATCCCGGGTCAAGTCGTCGGGCCGCGCGGTATTGAATAAGACAACGTGACGACATGTTATTGGCGTCCGAACGTAGAGCTACATCAAGTCATCTGACCTAATAATTGTTCCAGAATGTGAGAGCAATTTAATTACAGATATACAGACTGATCATGTTTATTATTCAACTAACATAGACTAATACACCAGAACTGTAAAACTGGTAGAATATCTCGACTATGGCTTGAAGAAAGAGCGCTTTGAAGGATCCCTGCCAAAAACCTTCATCACCCTCGCAATATCCATCACCTTTCCAAGCTTCTCTTCCCTCTTCGCTTCTGCTTCTGCTTTCCTCTCATCTGCTTTCTGCCGCGCAACAGCTACCTCGTTCTGCATTTTCTCTAATGCCTTTGCTCTTTTCTCCTCCAACTTCCTCTGATCCACAAGAACAAAAAGTGTAAGATCTCTGAAAGATAAAAATATTAATAGCTCTAACAGAGTTTGGTTAAGTAAATGGTTAAGCAAAACAGAAATAGGAGGAAAAAGAACTTTTGTAGATTACTACTGATGGCTGCTTAGCTTATGTGGAAGTGATCAAGTGATTACTTCATAGACAGTACTGTTAGCTTAAGAGTATCTACACAGAAAATTGTGATTATGGACTTTTCAAGTTATATCCTCCATCGCTCATGATATTCTACCATCTGATAGTGATCAGTCTTATCCTACTTATTTGATTGGTTTCTTGAATTCTCTTCTATGTTCATTTGTATAACTGTTATATGAGATGTTAAATTTTTTTTCTGGAACTGTCTATCTGGATGACTTTTGTTTTTGATAATTTCATTTTGGATTTTCTTTTTTTTTTCTTCTTAATTCCTTCACATTTAGTTTACCCATTCAACGTATTGGTGCAGTACTACCTTACATTTTACATGCTTGAAGCCACCGATTATTATAATTTTGTTACTAAATAAAAATATTTAATACCTCATTTAACACCCATAAACAAATGGGGAATGAAGATTCACTCATGATGAATCAGATCTAAATAGTTGGGATAAATTGATGATAATTGTTAAGTGCTAGAAAAATTGAGTCAGTAGAGTCTTGCACGTCTTAGCAATGCATAAAGATTTAGCACTAACAGATAAAAGCAGTAAGACCGGAGAATTTTTTACGTGGAAAACCCGAAAAGGAAAAAAACACATGGCCTAGCCAAGTTGCAAAATCCACTAGATGGTAAGTGATACAAAGATCTTCCCTTCTTTTCATTGTTAGAGAAGAAGGAGAGTATATAAAATCAAGTATGATAGTAACAAGATTTAATTTTCCCAATAGGGATTATAGATGTCCACATATTGACTTTTATACCCAACAACAGAGTTAAATCTTGTCAATACTTTGAAGATGATAGAGATTTTTTATGTTGAACCTCAGTGATGATGATGGTTGTCGGTGGCAATAGCTGGTGATTATCGGCGGCAACGATAACTCGAAAATTCTAGAGAGCACTTCATTGTTCTCCCACTTCCTCTTCCCCTCATGTGAAGAATGAGGTCCTATTTTATAAGTTTGGGAGCGACATTCTTCGTAAACCTGTAAAAAAATCTATGGCAAATTAAGAGTACTCCATCAGACAGTCCACATTGATTCGTTCGATTATAGAGCTTTCATCAAGAATTTAAGTGTCTTAATGATGTCAGAATGAAGTGATTTTAGGCTCATCATATTCGTCTTGTTGAGCAGCTCGATTCAACTATAAGCATGATATATTTGGAGATTATTAATTTACCCAATTAATACTTTGAAGTTTCTAAATATGCTTTAGTCTCTTGGCTCGAGGTTTTGGACTCCTATTAGATTGATTTTGGTGTCATTGGATTCATCTTGTTAAGACATTCAGTTTGATTGTAAGTTTGTTGAAATCTGAGTTCGAATGGTTCAAATTTAATTTTTAAAGTTTCAAATTCAAATACGCCTCAAAATTAGAACTTGATCAAGGTGATTTTTGGTGACATATCATTTTCCTCTTTTCAATCATCAAAGCTCGCATAATCCGAAAATAATAATGATGATAATAATAACGATCATGATGTCGCAGCATTAACAATTTTCCTTTAGCTGGTCTCTTATTCAATCATTAAGTAAGGCAAAAATTAGTTTTAGTACAAATTCTGCTTTGGTTATCATATCTTATTTATATATGATATGTATTTAAAAACTCACTTGATTAGCACAAATCTTTAAACAATATTTGAATTCAAAATTTTCATAATTAAATTCAAAGCCATCCAAACTCTGATTTTAACAAACTTATAGTCTATATGAAGTCTTGAATAGTTGAACTCATCAACATCACAAATAATCCAATCTAAGTCAAAATGAACTCAAATCAAACATCAAAAGTGTATTTAAAAAAATTTTGAACATTAATTGAATGACCAAATAGTCTCCCAATCTCACGTGCTTATAATCAAATCAAGTGGCTTAACCAGAGGAATCAAACGAGCTCAAGATCATTCTATTCTAACATCATTAAGATACTCAGATGAAAGATAAATGGTATATGATCAACCAGATCAATATAGATCGTTTAATGACACTCAAATGATAGATAAATGATATATGATCAACGTGATTAATATAGATTGTTTGATGAAATGTTTTGAATTCTAGTTATTTTTACTTAAATACCCCTCTCAAACAATTATAAATAAAGCCTCATTTTCAAAGTGAAGAAAGTTTGATAACTAAGAAAGCAAAAAAAATCTATTGCATTTAGTTGCGATCATCAGTTGTTTTCAATTTTGTAATCTCATCTTCTTCAATTAAAAAGAAGAGCAAATTTGTGTACCTATAGTTATATAGTTGATTTTGATATAGTACAACCCAAATTGACTATTTTCTTATTAGAAAATTAAATCGTTTAGATTGCAAAGATGGGGGGGGGTGTTACAATTTCTTTATCCGAACATGTAATTTTTGCTGCTAGTTTTTCACTTTTTCCATCACAAAAAATAAAAAAAAAAATAAAAAACTGCCCAAACGAAACCGAAATCCAACAATTTATGAATTGATTCTGAAACTGGAACCCTTGACCTGAGCTTCTCAATCTTTTTACACTTCCTTTCACTCAAATTCCTAGCATTCAAACACATCCTAAGCGGTAGCCCTTCTAATTTCTCGTAACTATATAAGCAAATTTCGAAAGAAACTGTTTCTTCCTCTGAGGTTGAAGAAAACACAGATTTAAGTAGCAGCAATTACATTATAGCTAATTGCAGCCAAAAAGAAACAAGTAAAGCATACTTTTAGGGAACATCTCATACTGTAGTAGATATATAAAAAACGAAGCTCTAAGCTTATAGTAAAATGAATGAAGAACTTCTTAATTACCTCAATCTTCTTCAACCAAGCATTGGCACTATCCACCTGCTCTCCCTCCCAGCCATCGATGATGGCCTTCTGCCTCTGGAACCTGTTCGTGATTCTTGCCACTTCTTCGGCCTCCCACGCCGTTATCTTCGACTCCACCTCCTCCTTCCTCGTGCTTTCCGCCGATATCTGCCGCGGCGGTGGAGGAGGCGGCGGCGGCGGATCTTCGCTGCGGACAATAGCAAGAGGGTTTGCCTCCGGTGATTCGCCGCCCTGTTCGGCGGCTGCATCAATTGGAGCCGTGGCTGTCTCCTTGGCGACCATTTTTTGTCAATCGAGGTCTTCCTTCTGAGAGTAAAGGCAAGCGGAGCAGGAGAGAAGGAATGAGAACAGCGAGCGTGATTGGGAGAAGAAGAATAAGACAATGGGAGGACTTCAAAAAGGAGGTCTGTAATATCAGTTGCTTTTTTTTTTATTTTTGACGGTAAGAATTATTGATTTATTAAGAATGCTGTAAAACAGTGTTTTGGATATTTATAGAGTCCTTATTAATAATTTGTGTCGGCGTTTGATTTATAATATTAAGAAATGCATGACGCCTCATACTACTCACTTTAAAGTAAAGTTGTCAATATTTGACATCACCTATCGAATCAGATTCAAAAATTCATGATTAGAGTCAACTCGTTTGAAAAATGGGTCGAGTTCAAGTTCAAGATTCTAATCTGTTTGTAAAATCGGGTCGGGTTCGGGATAACCCAAAAACTCAAAACTAACTTGCTTTGACCCAGGAATCACATATGCCGTCTCATCTCATCAACATCCAACCGCATGAGTGTGACAGTGTGTGACCACGTTTGACGTCACGTGAGTGCCTGACTTTGTGGTATGCGTCTAACATTTTGTCACGTGAGAGGTTGAGAGCCAAACATCATCCATCGACAAAGTGCCTGACCACGTCTGACGTCACGTGCAGTCGTCCATTGACGCTGTCCCGTGACTACCATCCGTGTTGTCGATGTCGTCCATGTTGGCCAAACCCACTACCCACAAGGCTACACTGCCGCTATGCCTATGGTCATATGTCGATGTCACCAGTTCGTCTGGCTCCTGTAGCGCGCACAAATGTGTGTGATCCTAACCCGCACAGGTCGAGTCGACTCAACCCTATAACCCGCATGGACCGAGTTGTAAAACCCGAAAAATGCCGTTTTAGACCTCGCACGCTTTTCGATGTGTCACGACAAGATTTAAGTGAATTTTTCAAAGTTAACGGATTTTGACGAAAGTAATTTTATAAAATTATATGCAAAATTCTAAAAAATTTGATATATAAAACTTATATTTAATTTTGCTTAATTTTGAATTTAAAATTAGTTGAAATCTCATAATACCCATTATTCCCCGTGTATATAATAAAGCTTTGATTGTTTAAGTGAGGGCAAGATGGACTTTTAGCAATCCCTAAACGTCTCTTCCTCTTAAGGGGACACTTTGTTCGTTTGGCCGAAACCGAGAGAAGAAGCGGAGGCGGAAGGGAGGCGCACGGGCAAGGCTTCGGGCGGTGGCTCCGAAGACTTCTCCAGCGAGGTTCCTGGAAGGAAATTGTAGGGGAAAGCCTAAGGAGCACTAAGGTATATTTCTAAACCTAGAAATCTCTATTTTTCCCTTGGTTTTTTTAGATGACAAAGTTAGGGTTTGGTAAAAACTTCTCATTTTTCTTTAGGAGATGTGTAGGAAAGATTTAGGAGATAATTTTATGCATGGAATGAAGTTTTTCACCAAGAATGTGGAGTTGGAAAAATTAGGGTTTTTCTCTAAAGTTGAAAATTTTGAAAGTGCTTTTGAAAATGTGGTTCCTAAGGGTCCTAAGAGGGTTTTTAAGAAAAGAAAATGAGTTTTTTCACAAAATGGTATTTTCCTATTTTCTAATTATTTTAAATCCGAAAATAAAAATTATTTTAAATTAATTTAGGATATAGAAAAAGGGTTATTTTGGTTAAAATATGTAAGTATAAAAAATTATGAATTTTTAGATTATATTATGCTTGTTTTATGTGATCTTTTGGAGAGAAAGAGAGGGAGAGAGAACTTAGATAGATTAGGAAGAGAATGTGAACTTTAATTTAAATTTATTATGAAGAATTTTGAAGGAAAAATTAATGTTTATAGGTGATAATCTTGATGACCTTGAAGGAAGGAGGATTAGCAAAGAGAAATCAAATTCCCAATTTCTATTAAATATACAAAGTTCTTTAATTACATTAATGTCTTTTATTTCTCTCAAGTTATGATATTACATTTTATGACATTATATGATAAAGTTTATATGTTATATGAAATGAAATGATATAAGATGATATGATTATTATTTTGAGTGATTGTATGTGCATGCTAAATAGATAGAGCTCACCCTCTTATGGTACTAGCTAGGGATGCTGTGCTCGTGCACGTTAAAATGGTAAAGGATATGAAAAAATAAATGATAAAGGAGTACATTTATGATATTAGACGGTGGCTCCTGTGACTATTGTAATTTATACTAAATGAAAAAGTTATGAATATGGAAATGAAAATGAAAGATATTGTTTAATGATATAAGATATGTTTAATGACATATGTGTAAGAAATTAATTTATATTATGTTTTTAATAAAATTGGCATTTAGCATATTGTTCATTTTGTCTTTATTACTGTAGTTTAGAATCGTATTTTATTTACTGAGCTTTAGGTTACTGTTAGTTGTTAACATTTTTCAGGTAAGTTTAAGTAAATCGAAATGAGTAGAAGATGTGGTAACGTATACCGTAGGAGAGGAGCGTCTGAAGAAATGTAACTTTATGATATAAATGATTTTATGTTTATGTGTATTCAAATTTGATGTTTTAGAGGCTCTTTAAAATGTTAAGGTGATAGTTTTAGATATTTTAGTCTACCATCCGAACTCCGTTTCTGCCTCGCCTATGTGAGCTCATCGGGCTGGTTCGTGACACGGGTCCGGGTTGACAATCCTTACCCATTTGCAAAATCAGGGTAAGTTAGGGTCAACTCGGGTTAGACCCGAACCCGACCTATCGATCCGTTTTAATGCGCCCCCCCCCCACGCGCCCTTTAGAATCCTTTTTAATCCCCCCCCCCCCCCCCCTAATTTAAAGTAATTACTAAACACAAAATTGTGTTTTATATTATATTCTTCAATTGAAATGAATTTAATTTATCATATTTATATTTTATTGCAACATATGACTATCATAAATTTATACTTTTATATGTGAAATAAATTATTTTCTAAAATATTTTATAGTGTACTTGTATTCTAATATATTATAGTTTTTACATGTATCATATTATATTAGAGTCGGTGGGCCATAATAGAAAAACTCGCCCTCAAAAGGAGCCCACAACGGAACTTGTATAACAGTGCAAGGGGCTTTATTCAACTTGAACTTGCAAACTATAGTAAATAGGAGCTACTCATCAAGGCTTTCTTGTAGGAATGTATTAGAAGTTTATAGTGGAGACCATATCTACTATTTCCTCTCATAGGATAATTTTTGTTAAAAAGATAAGATGCAGTGTTACTTATAAAAAGTTCATTAAAATCAAAGAGGAGTGTTATAATAATTTACATGGAAACTTACTTTAAAAAAAAATAGCCTTTTGTAATGACTATTTTTATAGTAATTGGACTTTGTTTAATAGTCTGAGATCTAGTAAGATTTGCATATTTATGTAGAATTTGTTATTTTTTATTTGGTTGAATATGGGAGAAATGTTTAATAATTTGCAAGTGACTCTTAGGAGCACTACAACTCTATCTTATTGGCACTACGACATGTCCTCGCTATTTGTGGGCTTATGGTGATATCATGTGACATTATGGTGCTCATCTCTGTGTTTTCAAAAATTTGATAAATGGAAAGTGTATATTGGGAGTGTTGCGGCATTGTCGTATTGGGAGTTGCCACGCTAGGTTTTCTATTTTCAGAACAGTAATCATTCCTTAGGGGTATTGTGGCGCTCAAGTATTGGGCATCACGGAGCTAAGAAAAATTAATTTTCTATACATATTCAAATCCACCATTGCATTGCATTTACCTCATTTCCAAAAACCATGAGAGAAGGGCTAGAGAGAGGAGAAGAGAAATTCGAAGAGAGAGTCTATTTTGTGGATCTTCGGGTTTGTTTTCATCCATTGGGCAATATGGAAAATTTATTCGGCTTGAAGTAGGTTATCTTTACCCAGACTTAAATTTTAAAATTTGTGTGGTTTGTGAACTTTTTGTATTTAATTTAGACAAACTTAACAAAAAAACAAGATATCTCAATATCCAAGAAACTTTCATCGTGTAACTTCTAATATGTTGTTGTTATAATGATTCATCACATATGGGATAATTATTTTGAATTTTCACCAAATATTTTTGATTATGTGGTATTTCAAGTATTTTGATAAGTTTTCAAAAATTAAAAAAAAATGAATATAAAATAGTGAGAACATCGTTACTAAGTTGTTAAGTATTATATATGTTCATGTTTGTGCTACATGCATATGAAGCTGAGTATAAAGATAAATCTTATGTGTTTTTCTATTTCTCGTTATAATTGTTAATTATTAAACACTATTACATCTGAAAGTAAATTGTTCCAATTCAATTAACTTCTAATTCAATAGTATTAATGTTTTATAAAACATTCGTGTAAGATTTCTTGTGTGATTTATAGATTATTGTGAATTATGTGTACATAAATATTGAGACATATAAGGGCCTAAAACTATGTGTAGTGTACTTGAGGGATATAAACTTGAGGGATATAAGAGTTTGATATTGTATATGTGAAATACTTTGGAAGCATAAGGGTCTATTATTGTACATTTGAAGCATTTGGGATTGATATTATACATGTGAAGCAATAGGGACTGATATTGAACATATGAAATACTTTAGTGGTATTAGAGTCTGAGGAGAAATTGATGTGATGTGTTTAATTTCAGTTATCTTCATATTGCAATCTAACAAATATCTTTATATTAAACTTCTATGTTGACATTAGGCTTGATATAAGAGAAAAATTAACATGTTTAGACATTATACTTGTATTACTATTGTAATCATGATTATGAAAGTTCTAAAATTAAACATGTATTGTTTCTATTACTGTGATAAAATTGTGTGTTCATTTATTACTTTTTGGTATATTAAAAATCTAGGTAGGTCATAGTTAACCTATTAAGTGATTGATGCTCATTCCTGCTTATTCTACATATGCAAATTTCATAACATGAAAAGGGAAAAGAAGAAATTGAGTAGAGAGATAAGTGAAAAATTCTTGTTTATTAGTATGCCTTTTTTTTAGTTATCATTTTGTAAACATAGTGATGTACGTTATATGATGATGGACAATGATTGATGTATCATGATTGTTGTAAATATATATTTTGATTTTATAGTCAATTGATCTAACTTGATTTGAAGAAGATGATTTTGATTTTTGTATTTTAATGCTTTAAGTGGCTTTGTATTATGAATCTTATTAATATAAGAGAGAAAAGAATTCCTTCCAACTATCTAATGAAATAACTAAACATGAACCTGATTTTTTCAACCATAATTTGTAATATACTAGAGCCAACTAAGTATTCCAAAAATAATAAAGAAATAACAAACATATAAATCATCATTCCAAATTAAATCATGTACAAATAATCCTATATAAGTTGATTCTTTGCATCAAAATATAAGAACTCGATTACAAAAAAAAAAAATATTTTAGAGAATTTCTAATGGATATGCTCCTACTGACCTCTACTCAAGTCGACACTTTCCTTTTTTTGAAATGTTATAAATCAACATAATGAGTATTTATAAACTCAGTAGGAAAATATAATTCCTATTAAAATACCTATAATTGCAATCTATAAAAAAAAGATTTAAATGTTAATTTCAGATGAATAGAAAAATAACTTTTATTCTCTAAGAAATATATAAGAATTTACAACTTAAATTTGTATACTATAAACTCTCATGTACTTTTCTTATAAATTTATCGAAGTATCATAATGTGTTGACTTATAGAGTAGAACATATATTTACACTTATACTTCACATAAATACCATAATATACTTATACAAGAATAACAAAGTGTATTAAATAACAAAACATTATTTTATATTTGAACATTACCCCCCATCGCCCCTCCCAAAATCTAATTACAAGAAATATTATTTTAATTTTTTAATAAACAACAACCAGAGCTATCGAATATAATCTATCAGTATTAAACAACAAAACAAATTCTATAATTCAAAACATTAATGTACACAAATGTATTTAATTCTCAAAAATTATATACACTACTCAAGATCTGCACAATCATTTCACAACTACTTTATCCTAAGTACTAAAGAATAACTAGAAAAAAAAAAATAGAACTTGAAGAATCCTAACCAGCCTCACACTCATGCTCCCCTACTCTGACCAAAAATCATTTAATCATATATAATGAGCTAAATAATCCAGTAGGTAACTAAAACCTACAATTGAATTTAAAGCACGATAAAGGAACAATATGTATGTCAACATTCAAATCATAACAGTAAAATTCATATGATCATTGAATCAATGCAGAAATAAAAAAATTCACATGTAGTAGTTATAGAATCTATAAATAGTAAAATACTACAATACGAAGGCCAATAAAGTAATAAAATAGTACAAGTATTAATTTTTTAAAACAATCATCGTATCCGTAATACCAACAAGTACAAAAATCGTATAAAGCATCAAATCAATTAAAACATCAGTAAAGACTATCAAAATTATATCAATATAGTAAAATCATATAAGAGTGTACACATACTATCTAGGTATTCTATATCATATGCTCAGTATATCACATGCTTAGTATGAGTACATTAAATTACTAATATCAAATAGTATTAGTAACTAAATTGATAATAATAGCAATACAATTGTAGGAATAGTAGGATAATGCAATAACAATAAATTCGTGTAGTAACAATACATCTATACAATAATAAGAATAATACCTCAATAATATATATTTTAATAGGCACACTAAACAAGTAAGAAGTCCTAGCTATCACTGTATTTTTCAGTATTGTATAAGTATCAGTAAACATTTTGCTTAGTAAACATAATCGTCAAATTTTGCCCATCAGCACAATAATCACCTCCTTATAACTCTCAATCAATATATCACATGAATCAGTAGAGGATAACACCAAATTATAATATTAAAAAAAAGCTCGTCAGTCCACCATCCAATACAAGTCAATCAGTCTCTAACAAATGGGTCAACCAGTATTTACTTATCTTTTACACACACATGATGATTGTAGCATCATTCACTCTCATTTGTGTATGTGCTAAATCTTCGTATAAATCTAAGATGTTAAACTCTATATCTCTTTATCACCGCGAATGTTCAGGCACACACACTTATAGCTAGTCAAAATGATCATCTCAACTAGAAGATTTCTAGTCTCATATCCAAGGTCATCAAGGCACTTAAATTCTTAAAAAACTTTTTATGATCAAGTAAATTAGTATGTGTTATTCAATCAAGTGTTTGAAAACTTTAGCTAAAATTATTAAAATGTAGCTCTATGAAATTTTAAATAGACATCCATTTTTTCCGCATGATGGCGACCTTGAGCTGAATTTGGAGAAAGCTTAAAGATGCGAATAATTGTAAAGCACTTTTCAATGATCAATCCTAACGACCATCATTGCCCGACCACTATGTTTTGGTTGTCATCGTTTGATGTGAGATGTGCATCTCACGATTATTGTAGTCCAACCGCCATCTTTTAAGCATCATCAAACGATCAGCATCACCTAAATCATATCACTCAATTGTCTTTGCTTGATTGTCATTGTTCTATTATCATCACCCTCTATCACATCTTTAATAATCTCTATTATAACCACATGAAAACAAGCTATGTACCAAACTTTATATGATCATCTTTTCTAATTAAGAGAGAGTGAATTGTTGTAATTTTATGTGCAGGGTTGGTTTCAACAGAATCAGACTCTATTTTTTGGTATTTTTTACATAAAATTTTGGCATCTTTTTTTTAATCTATTTATATATTAGATATTCATACAAAATTATACCGTAAAACTCTTTATCTATCCGCACAAATTTTCTAACACACAACAATCCTTAGTATCATTATTTTACCTAAACTATGACGCCCATAACTATTATATTTATTTATTTATTTATAGTATATTCAAATAAAAAAAATGTGTCATATATGTTATATTTATTAGATAATCTAATTTCATAAAAGTATCGATTAATTATCATAATCTTATAAAAGCTTTCTTCTTTTTTTAATATAATGCCAAATCTATATTATTTAAGGGCAACTTCGTAATTCTACCAATAAAATTTAGTTATCTTTTAACTACGTAAAACATTTTGTTAAGCGGTCACATCCCGTAAATTCATTCGTCGTTTATTGTCACCCTTTCACACGGACCAACGAGAATAAAGCCAGAAAGTCATTGATGCCCATCATGCTCACCAACATCTTCTTCCAAATAATCTCGACCGTCAATTCCTCATCATGAATTTGAAATTATATGAAATTAACTCTAGATGAAATGCTATTGTGCCTTAATTAGGCTTAAGATTCGTTTGAGATTTTTTTTTTTTTCTAAAACAGTTTTTTAGTATAAAATTTTCTTAAATAAGAATTTTTTGTGCTAGGAATTTGTTTTAGAAAAAAAAAAGTTATCACAAACAAAATCTTAGGCTTTGTTTATGAAACTTTTATTTGGTCCGAACACCTGACGTAGCTCTACATCCGGACGCCAATAATATGTCGTCATGTGCTCTTACTCTCTACCATGCTGCCCGACGACCCCGACCCGGTATTGTTATGTATTGGCTGATTTGTGCAAACCGGTGTATTGCTAGGTATTGGTCGGCAATAACGAGAAATACCGCTTTCTCAAGTCCAATACCTAGCAATACCGAGCAATACCTTGATTTTGCTAGGTATTGCTCGGTATTGGTCTTGACAGAGTGGTATTTCTCGTTATTGCCAAGCAATACCTAGCAATACCTAACAATACCTAGCAATACCTAGCAATACACGAACATAGCAACACCGGGATTCATTCTGGGTCGGGTAGTAAAAAGTAAGAGCACGTGGCGACATGTTATTGGCGTCCGGATGTAGAGCTACGTCAGGTGTCCTGGCCTAATAATTATTCTTGTTTATGAGGGCTTTCTTACTGCTTCTTAAAGCAGTTTATAGTTCAAAAATTAAAATTTTTATATTAAAAAGCTGCTTTAACAAGCAGTAAAAAAACAGTCACAAACGAAGCCTTAATCAAACAAGTCACAAGTGGACTTCACTTGTATAGTTAAGAATATTTTTTTATATAATTCTTTTCATAAATTTATTTTTGCTTCTGAATGAAGAAGAAGAACTTCTATGAAACGAAAGAGTCTCCACAAGTGTCGGATATCATTGAAAAAAAGGTGCCCGCTAGCCTTCAAATTTGCTTCCTATGTTAGGATAGTAGGTCAGGCCAGTCCATTCATTCCGGTCAGTGCGAGTGTCTTCGGTCAGTCGACGACTTCTTCATAATCGGTCGTCATTCAGACTGGCCGAACCTTTTGACTCCACTTCAACTCATCAATAGTTCTCTTGCATTCTCTTTATCGAATGCCCTTGCTGAGAGAACTTTTCAAAGATGTCAAGCGTTAAGGTGCCATAGACCTGTATAAGAACTCCATCCGACATTCTGTATCAAGGGCATATTTACAAAGAGCTCGGGCTTCATTTCGAATAATAGCATTTTGCTACTATTTTTTCATTGCTTTAAAAAAAATTAGTAGAAAACTGTTTTAGAAAAAAAAAAAGAAAAAAAAATTTCTTAAACTAAGCCTCAAAGTGGATAATTACCCACATTAAATTTTTTTTCTCTTAATAGAATTTTTAATTCTATTTTGTTCATCTTCAAAAGAGAAGCTGATTCTTAATGTCATTTTTAAATAAAATTATAATATTTACATATGATTTTTAAATTTTTTTCTCTGTTTGATCAACTTGACTTATTTCAATCATAGAATAATATAATTAATTAATTTTAATTTTAAAATTTAAGAACTTTACTCAATTAAATTATTATAAATGAAATAAAATCGTAATTATTCTTTTTTTTTATTTTTTAATATGAAATATCTTTTTTTATAAAATGCTATATTCAATTATTTTTTTAATTTATAACATTTACAAAATATCTTTAATTTTTTTCTAACATAACTATTTGCATGCATTTCATAAATTTAATTATTTTATTCGGATATAAAATATAATTAATTAATTTTAATTAAAAATTTAGTCAATAAAATTATTTTTAAAATAAAATTAAATCGAAAATTTAAATTTCAAGCAAAAAAAAAACATTTATTTCTCTTTACAAAACCAAGGTTCGTAATCAGAGTATTAAATGGATGCAACGTGCATTACGTAACTGATATTCTCTCAACCTCACACTTGCATGGAATAAAGCCAATACATAATAACTTTTTGAATAATGCAAAGTTCTCTAATAAATAATTCAAATGAAATTTTGATGTGATGATATTTGTGGGTTCCATTATTTTTTTTCCCCATTTAGGAAGAAATTATTCTGGACGTAGGCACGTAGCTCTACATCCAAACTCCAATACAGTGTCGTCACATGGCGGCCTGATGACCAACGATCCAACTCGATAAAAATTTAATATTTGTCGCATCTTTTCCATCTTAATGCGCGCCCCAACAATTTGACCCGGAACAAACTCGAAAAGTTACTTTTTACTGAAAAGAAAGCCGAGGTCATTCAAATGAAAATTCAAAATCGACCAAGGTATTTCAGTCTCCTTGTCTCAGGCGCTCTTCATCTTCGTCTGAAACTCCTTTTGTTTGCTCTAGATTTTCGTTGCAAAAGTCATGGCTAAGGTTTTTTTTTTTGTTTCCAGGAAACTGGAAGTTTATTTTTCCATTTTATCTCAGCTGTGAACAGTGCGACGCCAATATTGACGTCGCACTATTCATAACCCCAATTTTTTTGGTGAGATTAAAATAAATATAAAATCAGAAATGAGAATGAATATACACTTTTTGTGTTAGAAATGAAATTCAGTTTGAGATGAATTGGTATTTGATATGACTGAACTTTTACTATATTTTGAAGTGGAAAATAGGTTAGAGGATGTTTGTTTTATGATCGTGGATGGGAAAAATTATTAGGTGCGGCATCTGGACGCGCCACGTCACTCAATGCACAGTGTATTAGATGATGTAGCGAGCCCGAATTGACTTCCGAACACGTTCGGAGGCCGCACAATATAATCTCTCAATGGATGGGCATTAAATGTTGTGGACCAACAAATTTTGATGTTTGTAATCTGCCTATGTTGGATGTCTGCCATCAATTTGATTGATCTCATTTTAAGAGATAGAAGTTCAAATAATCAGATCTTAAATGACACTATGAGTGTCGTATAGTTTAAAAAATAAAAATTCAATATATGTAATCAGCATATTATTTTAAGTCAAATATAATTTATCTGATCAATAATTTAGTGATAATTGGGAAATATATAAAGTGGCTCGTAAGGATGCTAAGAAAGCAATATGCGATGCAAATGCATTAGCTTTTAGTGATTTATATAATAGATTAGATACTAAAGAGGGAGAAAGATATATGTATAAGTTAGCCAAACAAAGAGATAGGAGTAGTAAGGATTTAGTTCAAGTGAAGTGTATTAAAGATGAAGATCAAAAAATACTTTTCTTAGAAGATAATATTCAACAAAGATGGATGAGATATTTTGCTAAACTTTTTAATGAAGATTGTGAAAATAAGATTGACTATAGTGACCTTAG
>NW_021319635.1:86726-107636 GCF_001605985.2 Dendrobium catenatum
TCTTTGATCTATTGTTCAGAGTGATGGTGAAATAAATGGGATATTATCAGTAGAATTCAAGTTGGATGGTTGAAGTGGCGGAATGCATCGGGCTTGTTATGTGATAGAAATGTACTCCTCAAACTTAAGGGGAAATTCTATAAGATGGTAGTGAGGCTTGCAATGCTTTATGGTGCCGAATGTTGGCCATTAAAAGAGAAGCATAATACTAAGTTAAGGGTGGCATGAGGATGCTCAGGTGGATGAGTGGCTTTACCCTTTGAGATAGGATACAAAATGAGCATATATGTGATAAGATTGGAGTAGCTCCAGTGGAAAGATAAGATTAGAGAAAGTCGCCTTAGATGGTTTGGTCACATAAAACGGCGGCCTTGCGATGACCCGGTTAGGAGAGTAGAGGTATTAGATTTGACTTATGTTAAGAAAGGTAGGGGTAGACCTAAAAAGACTTGGTTAGAAAATATTAGGAATGACCTTTCTTTATTAGATTTAAACGAGAATTTGACTTTTAATAGGACACAATGGAGAAAAAGGATTCATGTAGCCGACCCCACGTAGTGGGATAAAGGCTTGATGTTGTTGTTGTTGTTGTTGTTGTTGTTGTTGTAATAATTTAGTGAAAAATGTATAAATATTTTACTGTTTATTATGTTGGAATTATAGTTTTAATCCAAAGTAATCATTTATGATTTGGCATTAATAGCTTGCATTTCTCTCTTAAGATCTTTTTAGTAATAATAATGATCTAAAAAATAAATAAAATTATTTTGAAAATATCTAAAATAATTTTTAGGTATTAGATGTGCATATAACTCACAAAGCTCATATTGATTTGTTGGTTAGGAGTTTGGCTTCCAACCAAAAGGAATTGAGTTCAAATCTTATGTATGTGATATATGTAAATCATATAACTCAGAAAACAAGAAAAACTATACTATGCATTCTTCTTCTCTTTCTTTTTAATATCGATCTCTTCCTTTTCTAGCCATAGGAATATTTTGAACATATATAAGTAAATATTGATATCTTGATGTCTATAAAGAAAGAGTGAGGGATTAGCAACACTATAGTGAAAACCCCAATGTAAAAGATGATCGATAAATGTAGAGAACTATTGTTGAGGTGCTTACTTAAGCCTATGCAAGGCCTTATTCAAACAACAAGCATGTGAGAAGGATAATTTGGGTTTTGAAATATTAGAGGTTGTGCCATATAGACAGTTTCAAAAATAGTCTCATGTAGAAATGCAGTAGAAATATCCAATTGATGAATATTCCAGTGAAATTGCAATAACAGTAGAAGAAAAATGCGAATAGTTGACATTTTAGCAATTGGACTGAATGTGTCTTGAAAATCTATGTCGTATTATTGTATACGACCTTGAGCCACTAATCGAGCCTTGTAACAGGCAACCGAGCCATCAGCATGATGCTTTGTTTTAAGCAATCATTTGCAACTAAGTATATTTTGATCAGATGGTAGAGAAACTAGTTGACAAGTTCCTTGAGTTTGAAGAGCTTGAAACTCTTCTGACATTGTCTGATGCCAGTGAAGAAACTTAACAACAACAACATAACAAAATAGATCCGAAAGGGAGGACATATAATGGTGCAGATTAAGAATAACCATCTTACATAATATAAAATATACTTATTTCGAATAACATGTGCTCTTATTTTATTTTAAATATAAACAAAATGTAAAAGAAAAAATTAATCTTAAGCAGCACTTTAATTTTCTTCAATTCTATTATCATTCTACGAGATGTTGTCTGACTTAATCATCGGACTACTGTCACATAATGATGTATAACATCAAACGATTTAGTTTTGATCAATAAACAAACACAAAACTCATGTGTTTACTCTCATTAAATATATTATATATTATATAAATACAAATTTAATAGATTTTATGTTTTAAAATGCCTATAAAGATATATTTTCATTATTTTGGTCTTTCAAAATCTTTATAAATGTTTGGATAAGAAGCAGAGATACGACCCCTTAAAGTTTTATAAGATATATTTTGATCTACAACCGTCAAATAATATTTTGGACTCACTATAAGTCTAATTTGCAAGCCTTCTTACCACATCGTATCATAGAGAATTTTATACTTTATTTATAGTTTTTTTTTTAAATTTTTTATGAGCATTATAGATATGAAAATAAGATCGATGTTGTTTATTCAATTGAAATTCTTTAAGAAATTGATACATATATGCATAAGCGGGCTTTTTGAAACCATCTAATATCCATTTTGTATACCATTTTCATCGTAACATTCAAGACCCGATGAACTATATAATATATATTTGCTAAATTTAGGAGCTCTAAATTTTAAAACACTATAAGGATTTATATGAATATTATGTTTAAAATTAAATAATTTATATAATTACAAATATCATCATACTTTTATTTTATTTTTATATAAAATCAAAAGCTTATTATTGTCCTCATTTTATGTTTCTTAAAAATGTGGATGAAAAGAAAGAAAAGAAAAAGGGAGAAGATAAAAAAGTAAGAGTTTGAAGGTCTTACTTCTTAGAGCTATTTTCAACCAACATATTAGTTGAAAAAATTGTTCACCTCAAGGTATGCTACAATTATCATCTCTTTAATTTCAATTATTTTGTGTATTTTGTATTTTCTAAATTTTAATTTGTTCATACCTTATAAAATTTTGAGATCTCAATTTTTAGTAAGATTTTATTTTGTAACTTTTAATATATTTTTATTTGAATTATTCTACACATACATGTATGATCATATTAAATTTTTGTTGAGTATTTATGTATTTGAAGCATATGTTCTAATTTATGTGATATGAATAAATTCATAAATTTAATAAATAGTCATCAAATTAAATTAATACAAAAAAGGATGACATGTATAATTATTATAATTCATTATAGCTATATGTGTATGGAATTGAATAATCACACTAAGTTATTGTATGTGTTGGATGATGGCTTTTGAGTAATTATTGCATATTAATGATTTAGTGGCTCTTTATTATAGATTTGAATGATAAAGAGAAATTCATAAGAAATAAATGTTAGCTTAAATTTTTATCTCGTACTCGATCTAATATAACATGCTATAATATATGGGTTATGTTGGATTGGGTCGTAATACTACGGTTCTCCAACTACTGTTGCCCAGCAACAATTCTCTGACTACCAATACTAAATTATGATCTCTCAATCATCGTCACTCTACTATAATCCTTAAACTATTATCATCTGATTATGATTCATCAATCATCATGCCCCAACTACAATTCTTAGGCCACCAATGCTCAAATACAATCATCCAACCATTGTCACCACATTATAGTCCCCTGACATCTGTTGCTCGACTATAGTCATTTGACCACCATCACTTTATTACAATCTTCTAACTGCCATCGCCCAAATACAATGACGCCCACTGACTTCGTCGCATGTCATTGCCAACAACATCAGTGCATACTATAGCATGTAATATTGATACACATTGTCAGGGGTGTCAATAATTGACCCAACCTGCTAATATGACTCGAAAAATTCAAGTTCGAGTCGAGTTTTTTATGTCTTTTACTTAAACGAGTATGATTTAGGTTGACCCGTGAACCCATTTTTTACCCGAAAATAACTCATTTAATATATTTTTTAGTTATTTTTATTAACATGTTCGTAAATCTTATTATTTTTTTAATGAAATATCATGAATTATATAGTTAATAAGATATTTAAAAAATTAACCAAAATAGGTTAATGGGTCAAGTTTTGGTCATTCGTGTTGCTAATGGGTAAGGTTCAGTTTGATATTTTTGACACGTTTATTAAGCGGTCCGGATTCCTATTGACTTGACTCATGTCGGGTCAATTTTGAGTCGGACCCAGACATGATCCATCAACCTGCTTTGACACCCCTACACAACTTACTCTAACTAGAAGTGTCAATTTTTGACCTGACCCGAAAACCCCACCTGAACTCAACCCGAAAAATTTGATTTCTAGTCATTCTGTTAATAAACGGGTAAGATTTGGTTTGGAATTCCTGATTCATTTGAAAATTGTGTCGTGTCAACCCGCTAATCCAAAAATGACAAGCATGCATCCCATACTCAGGACTCGACTGTGGCCTGCCTAGGGGTGCAAATAAGTCCAGTCGACTCGCGAGCCGGCTCTGACTCGACTCGGTAACAGGCTCGACGAGTTGAGCTTATCGAGCTCGCACGAGTCGAGCTCAAACACGATTTTGAGCTCGACGGCTTATCGAGCTCAAGCTCGAACAGGATGCTGCTCGACTCATCAACTCGTCGATCAGCTCGACGATGAAGCTCACAGGCGGGAAATCCAAATCGACGTAGCTAGCGAGCGGGAAATTTAAGTCGCAAGCGGGAAATCCAAGTCGCGAGTGGGAAATCCAAATTACTAAGTGACAGACGATGGACGAACCTCAGGATGACAACAGACGAACCTCATGATGACAACAGACGGACCTCGGGACGATGATGGTTACACTCAGACCGCTCAGTACAACCACGAGCAAAGGATCTCGATTCTCGATAGTGGCCGACAATGACAGTTACACTCATTTTTGCCAAAATATCATCCACCGTTCACATACACTTTCACCCGTGATTTAGGCCCCCTTATACTTGTGCTAGCAGCACTCACACTCACGCTCGCCTCCTCGCACCCTGGTAACCTCACATGCTCTGCGCTCACATGGGTCAGTATGTTAGGTTGGGTCAACCTGTGTTTGGTCCGAGTCAAGTTGGATCAATTGAGGGCAGGTTAGTTTCGGGTCGGACCCGAACCTAACTCAAAACTCTATTTTGACACCCCTAATGCTAATGGTCAACATAAACACCAAGATTTATAATTGATTTCTTTGTCTCTGATGTCCCCTCCTCAGGAGAGAGTGATAAATGCAAAGTGCTTTCACATAGCTCTTGTAACTTCCACTTTGAAATACGCTGCATTCGTTACATATCTGCCATATATTATCGACACATTCCCTAATATAGGAAAGGGCATTATCTATAAACGATGATATATATACTAATTAAGGGATTATTTCAAATGAACTAAGCCTTGTTGTTATTAACTTTCGAGTACAAATCCTCTTTAATCATATATATGTGCTACATCTTCATACAATGCTAAAACATAAAATATTCTCTCTCTATGAGTTCAAATATTCTACCACACAATAAATGTGACATAATAATTATATATACAAATTAAATTACATGAAATGTATGTAATTCAATTAATATAATGATAAAATTTGTTCTATTAAAAAAATATGAATAAGCGTTACTAAAAAATATAGTATCTTAAACAATTTAATTATTAATCGGTTTAAACCATATGTAAGTTTTCTATTTTAATATTAAAAAAAATATATTAATTTTGGAGTATTTATCATTTTCTTTTTCCCATTATCATTATGTCATTTAACTTACGCATTCATGTCGGGTATGTGGAATTTTTATTAGGTCCAGTGTCCTGACGAAGCTCTACGTTCGGACGCCAGTAAAATGGTGCCACGTGCTCTTACTCTTTACTGCGCGGCCCGACGACCCGACCCGGACCGGACCCGGGATTGTTATGTATTGGCTGATTTGTGCAGACTGTGTTATTGCTGGGTATTGCTCGATATTGCTCGGCAATAACGAGAAATATCATTATGTGAAGACCAATACCTAGCAATATCCACCAACAGACTCTGAATTCCTAACTAACTGTCGCTAAGCGTCTTTTATATATCTCCTTGTAGTTCTCGGTAACACATGCAGAGCTGAGTAATAGAAGCTACAGTGCTTTCAGCCATTTTCTTCTTCTTCTGGTTTTTCGTTTTCTTCTTTATTGCAGGGCTCAGCTTCACAGAGTCGTCGGGCCGCGCGGTAAAAAGTAAGAGCACGTGGCGACATGTTATTGGAGTCCGAACGTAGAGCTACGCCAGGACACCGGACCTAATAAAAATTCGGGAATGTATGATGTTTATTTTACACATCAGACGCATCACAAATGACACACATCATATGTCTTATATGGCCCAAACCATATAATAGAATATTATTAAATATATATACATCATTAGTAATTTTCAAATATTTAGAAAATTAATTTAAATTAGACCAAAATATAATTAATAAAACTTATTAGAATTTTTTTTTAAATATATTTTAAAATAGCAATTAATATTTTTTATTGTACGCTTATTTAAAATAAATTAAAAAATCATGCTACTTAAATTCTAAGCATAATTTTTTTTGTCTTCACATAATTAAACTTCTTTTTCTAAGATATTTGATAGATGCGCGCAGTGTGCTCTACGTAACCGATGTTCTCTCAACATCACACTTGCATGGAGTAAAGCCAATAGCATAGTATCTTTTTGAAATATGCTAAGTTGTTCAATAAATAATTCAAATGAAATTTTGAATGAGAGGTTATTTGTGACAATTATTTATATTTTTGTGCCACATTATAAATGTGTAGCGTTGAGTCGTTAATACAATCAGCATACAATAGTTTTATTTGGAACGGCTTTTTTACTGCTTCTTAAAATAAATTTTTAGTACAAAAATTTTAATTTTGGTACTAAAACATTGCTTTAAGAAGCAGTAAGGAAGCTGCAAAAATCTTAAGAGGCTCTAAAAATTCAAACCCCGAAAAAATAGTTATTGATCAAACTAAACAATTATCTAATTTATTTAATTGAATTATTTTTTATAATCACATCAATATTATTATTATTATTATTAACAACTCCACCTATCATACTAATTATTTACATTTTTTTCGATAAATTAATTTCATATTTAAATGTCATGTCATAAAATATTTTTTTAAGGGAATTTCAAATAGGAATCATAGCATTAATTGCTCTTAGATTTTTTTTAATTAATAATATAATATTTAAATCAGATAGGAATAAATGGAAGTGAATTGAATTTTCTATACTTAGATTTGTATTCACTGAAATGGCCAAAAATTTGGACCCACTTTCTTCAGCTTATTTAATTAACAATATAATTATTCATATTTAGGGCCCACTATCACGCGGCCCAGAACCGGTTGTACTTTTCTTTAAAAACAGCCACGGGAACATGTTGGGCTTTATTGGGCTTTCTATTAAATGAGCTCTAAATATGTTAATCTTTATAAATTTAGGCTACACATAACAGAAGTTTGATTTTTTATGCTCCATAATATTTGAAATTAAATAAATATATATTTTATTTTATTTTTAAAAAAATTATCCGAAAATTCTTTTTTGAGCCAAACTACCTCGTTTATAAATACCCCATTATATAAGAGAGAAGACATTCTTGTGCTTTATATTTCAACTTTCGTAATCAGTTATCGTCATCATTTAGCTGCCTGTGGATAATGGTCTTGACATATTCTTTAACAGTGTTTTCTTATCTAGTACACAGTGTGCTCCCATATGTCGACTCAGTGGTCCATAGGCAATGGTCTAATGATGGTGATATGATGGAGCTCATACATTCTTCGATCATAAAATCGTATTTGGGTGCTTTAATGATGTCATAATTAAGCTATCTTAGTTTCATTAAATTGTCTCATAGTGAAGCTCAGTTTGACTATAAGCATGCAAGATTTAAAAATCATTTGGTTCTTCATATTCGAATCAAATCACTTTTACTTTCGACAGGTTCATCTCTTCAACACGAACTTTTATTAGGTCCGGTGAACGTACTTAGAGTTACGTTCGGGCGGCACTGAGATCGCGCCACGTAGCAAGCACAAAACGAGAAATACCGAGCAATACCAACAATAACGAGAAATATCATTATGTGAAGATAAAATACCGAGCAATACCGAGTGATACCAAAAAATACCGAGTTTTTTGTAGAAAAACTTGGTCTTTTTTTGTATCACTCGGTAGTGGTCTTCACAGAGCGGTATTTCTCGTTATTGCCAAGCAATACCGAGCAAAAACCGAGTAACTCAGTGATGACCAAACGTAGAGCTACGTCCGGTCAGAGGACCTAATAAAAGTTCCTTCAACACATTCGATTTGACTATATATTTACTAAAATCCAAATTCCGATGATAATGAGCCTGATTCCAAAAAAATATCAATTCAAATATGCATTGAAACTTATACAAAATATAGACAAATAAAGACATTATAGAGAGTACTAATAAACAAATATCTCTTTAAATTACAAATCATTTCAATAAAAATAATATTCCCTCTTATTTTAAAATAAATATTATTTTTTCCTGTAAAATAAAATACTTTCAGTTTTTTTTTTTCACCACGATAAAATCTTGGCTGGTGAGTAATTAATGGCCCGAATAACTATTCTGACCCAGCTCAAGTTGCTACGGTTCGGCCCATTTACCGTCCGGTTGAGGTACTATTTATTTATTAGTTTTAAATGGGCCGACTGAGATTCGTGTCGTAAAAGATCAACAAGTCAACATCCGAAACCCGTTTGTCAAAAGAAGTCAATAAGGACGGCTTTGTCCATTAAAATCCCTGACCGTCCTTTATACACATCACTTTATGAAAAAAATAATCATAAGGTTTTTGACTTTATAATTATGTTATTTATCTCATATCATTAAGGGGCTCAAGATAAAAAATATTACTCTTTGTAGAGGTTGGACGTAATTCTATGTCTGGAGACGAATCAGGTGCAGTCATGTCAACAGTACCGAGCCGCAGTACACAGCGAAGAGGTGATGTGGCGCATTCTAGTTGGTCTCCGAACGGCGTTCGACCCAACAGAATAATTAACCCATCAAAGAGGTGTAGAGTATTTTAAATCCGTGTTTCAAAAATATTGATATTCATAAAAAGAAGTAGAATATTTGAAATGTATAATCTAGTTCAATTTTGATATCTTTGAAGATCATTATACTAAATCGATTTTCAAATATATTATAAATTCTCTGTTATTGTCACAATCGTAGTCGTCGCCCATCTTACTATTGCTTATTATCGGTCGTTGGCAATCTCACCCTAGATGTTTCCGCCACATCACTATCGACCACCAATTGAGTTCTATGTCGCTACCGACCGCCATCTGCCACTTATTTGTAAAAATCTACTTACCACCTAAAACTTTCTGAAAAGCTATAAGAAAATAACAAGAAAGTCGATCGTATGTAGTCAAGCAGGTTTATAATTATGATATGAAAAATAAAGCAAAATAAAAAATTAGCAATTATAAGTAAATTTTAGGGAATAAAAAACTGAGATCTAATGCCGGATTAATTGTTTTTAATTTTTATTTATTTATTTTTTATTTTTGCTTATGAAAGCGACACTTCCCTATGTATTATATCTACATCAAATCTATGTGTTGATGGACTATTTTAAAGAATAATTATTCGTCAAGTACATTATACGTGCGTAGCAATCCCATGCAACACCGCACATACGGTAGGCTCGTGATCAACAGAAGCAGTACGTATATAAAAATAACGTATAGTATATGCATGCTTTTATTATTCAATATTTTAAATTGAAAATATGATATAAATATGTAAGAGTATATATATAGAGATAAATTAATAGGTATAAAGTTAGTTACAAAACACAAAATAATTTTAGATAAAAATTTATGTAGAAAATTAGTGAATTTTTATTTTAATGAAGGTCAAGTGTTGGATTAAAATATTTGATATGTTTAATTATCCTAAGAGCAAGAGAGCATATTGCTTGCGATTATGAATTTATGAGTTTTTTAGGGGAGAAAATAATAAATTGAGCGTTATTAAGTTAAACTTTATTTTAGGTTTTGTTTGGAACAAATTCCTGACTGTTTTCTACAAAAGCTTTTTAATATAAAAATTTCTTGAAAATAGTACACTGCAGACAAGTAATATATGTCATGCGGAAAAAACTTCCGCAAAACAAGTCAAATCTGCCGATAAATAAGCTTGCGGAGGCTGATATATCATATACTGAAGCTAAAAGTCACGTCAGAAAAATATTTGTGTCGGACATTATCTATCGCAAATTTTTTGGGATGGATTTAAAATAAAAAAAATGTCGTACTCGTATTAGAAACCACCGCATTTTTGCTGCAAATTCCGCCGCAAATAACGGCAGATTTGCAGTCGAAATACCACCGCAATTTGTGGCGATCTTAGGACAAGTGAATCCGCCACATTTTACATCGTAAAGGGAAGAGGAGCGAAGTCGAACGAACGAGCAATGAAATGGATGCACGTGATTAGATAGGATAGCTTGAAGTGGATTAGCGGCGGCTTTGCAGCGGAAATTAACATCGTAAATTTGTGGCGGCTTTTCATACCAACATCCGTCACATATTCCATCCAAAAATTTCGTCAAAATTTTTAGCTCCCACCCGCACTAACTTGCACCGCACAAGCTTGCTCGTAGCAGTCCTGCACCTACAATCGTGCCTGCTGTCGTGCCTGCTCTGTTAGAGTTTGGCTGCTTGCGGGTTAGCGAATCGACCAGGGTAAGGGGCGGGTTGGTCTGGATTTGAATTTCTAACATGTTTGCCTAATCGGGTCGTGTTCATATAGGGTCAATTGAATTTAGGCTAGTTTTAGGTTAGACTGAACCCGACCCGAAAATTCATTTTGACATATAGGTAACATGACATTAAAGATGTTCTGATCAGTAGAAAAGTACATTCTCTGTTATGTTGAATGTGTCTTATATATTATGTTTTGATCCCATTTGCCTATTGTGAATATGAGAGAGTTTCTAGCCCCATTTGATGTAGGAGATTATATGTCACCTTTTTGTTTTGATTTTGACCCCACTGCCAAAGGGAGGAATAAATGGAAGTAGTGTTATAAATAGACATCATGTCATGTGCATTATAATCATTATATTGCATCTATTAATTATTTAATGAATTAAATTTAAGAATTATTCTAAATTAAGTATCATAAAATTTTGAATCTCTATATGAATTCTGATAAAAAGTGAAAGTAAAATACAAATGAACTTCTGTAAAAGTGGCAGTCTAAGCATAAGTGTTAACTTTGTATTGGATATTGATATCTATGATTAGTAAGATAGAGAGTATACTAAGCTAGGTGTGCTCATTTTGTTCTTTCTAAAATTTCAATGAAAGGAAAGGGCCCAACATAGTAGATCAAGTGTAGGAGTATGATTTTATATGTTTGAGTTTAAGTATTATTTTTGTTATCCAATTTTATTCATCTTGATGTATAGATGCCTCAATAGTTAATTGGATGATTATATTTATATTTTGATGAAATGAAATTGTTTTAATTACTTCCATATTCTAGATTTTTAGTAGTCGGGTGATTGTGGTATGAGGATCGTAGTCCAACAATGATTGCCTGAAGGCTATAGTTGATAATGACCTAAAGGCTGTAGTTGATAAGAGACTGAGGTTTGGAGGACCATAGTTAGGTAAGGTGGTTTGAGGAGTGAGGATTGTAGTCGAATAACGATGGTCTAAGGACCATGGTCAATAGCCTGCAGAGGTTCGAAGGACTGTATAGAGTAACAGTGATTCAAATATCATAGTCGTGCGATGGTGGTCCGAGGGTCGTAGTCGGATAATGATGGTTTGAGGGTTGTAGTTGAAAAATCGTAGTCGTGTTACGGTGGTCTAAGGACTGTAATCGGGCGATGTTAGCTTGAGGACCATGGTCGGTCAATGTTGGTTCGAGGACCGTAGTCGGGGAAAGATGGTCCGAAGACTACAGTTGGACGTCAGTGATCTAAGGACCATAGTTAGCGTGCAACTGAGATTGAAAGAACAGTAAATGAAGGTACGTTTAAAGGTCGATGAAGGCAATCAGGTGATGGCTTGGCAGCAAAGGTTGGTCGATGAGTGTTATCAATGGAGGCCAGATGAAGGTCCAACGGTAATGGTCGGGCAAAGGTCTATCGATGGCGGTTGGGCAAATGTCTTGCGATGGTGGTCGGGCATAGGCCCAGTGGTGGTTAGGTTGTCGTCCGGCGACAATTCACAGGTGAAAGACTAACGACGGTGATCAAGTGATGTGGGTTTTTCGATAGCAGTGCTAGAGGGTGGAGTTTCAAAAAATTTTAAGCCTTAGAGCTTTCTTGATCTCTAACCCTCTCCAAAATAGTACAAGCCCCTTTCATGTGAGAAGTGGAGACCTATTAATAGATTTTCAGAGTGAAATGTCTTGTAAATATGAAGAAGATTCAAATCAAATTCGTAGTACTCAATAGAACAACACATATTGATTCCCTCGATCATAGAACATTCATCAAGCATTTATGTGCCTTAATGATGTCAGAACTAATCAATCTTGGACTCGTTGGATTCGTCTCGTCGAACCGCTCAATTCAACTATAAGCATGCCACATTGCATATTATTTGATCACGCAATCAATATTCTGAAGCTTCTAAATATACCAAGTCATCGATTTGAGCCCAATTGAGCTCGGATTGAACCTATTTGAATATCATTGGGTTTGTCCCATCGAGACGTTTAGTTTAACTATAAATTTGCTGAAATTAAAATTCAGATGATCCCAAATTTAATCTCGAAAGTTACCAACTTGAATATGTCTTAAGATTCATATCCAAATAAGGCATTTTTTTGGTGGCGCATCAAATATATTTAGATTTTATTAATATATATATATATATATATACATAGAGTTTTAGTACAAAATTTTTTATTTTTATACTAAAACTCCGTTTTAAAAAGCAATAAAAAAGCCGTCCCAAATGAAGCCTAAGACTTTTGTCTCGTTTGAGACAACATTCTTACTGATTCTTAATGCAACTTTCTAGAATAAAAATTAAATTGTTTGTTCTTGAAAGCTGCTTTAAGATGTAGTAAGATAGCTCTCCCAAAAGATGTGTTCATTTGAAACAATTTTAGATTATTATTTTTTTATGCTTTGAAGAAATTTTTATACTAAAAAATAACTTTACAAAATATTAAGAAAAAAACTATTTTAAATAATATTAAAAAAAAGTCTCAAATGAAACATAAATCAACAATGAAGCTTTTCTTTAAATATAATATTACATTTCCTTAAATTTTCAAATTATTCTTTTAATTCATATAAAAATCTATTAAAAATACTATAAGTTTGAACATGCCAAACAATTAAAAGATTAATTATTTATTGTAATTAATTGATATTTTAATTATGAGAGAAATGATTTATAATATAAATATTTGCTTGTCTTTCCACACAAAAAAAAATCAAAATTAAAATTGCTTCATGATCAGAGTTACAAACTAAATATTCACAGCAAGCTAAGATTTTAGACTGAGCAAATAGCAAAACTAAACTAGTTAGAAACTAACTAAACCCTGAAAGGCTATTAAGGCTTCGTTTGTGACAGCTTTCTTTTTGCTTTCTAAAACAGCTTTTTAGTACAAAAATTTCTTAGATTTAAATTTTTTGTATAAAAAAGTCATTTTAAAAAGCACTACGAAAGCTGTCTAAAACAAAACCTAAGACACCATAAATTCTAATACAATAACACAAACCAGAAGGTTGATCACTACCTTGAGAAAAACAAAGGAGCAACCAAGAAGAACATGAGAGCATAAATGGATATATGTCTAACACACTAAGATAGAACTAAACTCTGATATCATGGAGAGCAACCAAGAAGAACAGCTCCAGTTCTGGGTGGGTGAAGAATGAGACAGCAGGCCTATGGTAAGAGCAAAGAACAGGAGAAAGCCGGCGCTTCTTCGGCGCCGGTGGGCACGGAATTCGCTCTGGTATGCGGAATCTTCGAGCTTTGGGAGTCGAAAATCCATTGCAGGAGACCTCATCATCACCTCCTTTCAAGCAATTCTGATCAGCAATTTCTGAAGCTTCTTCAAGCTTCTGAACTGTAGGGTCTGCTGTCTTTCTCCACTGATCAAAGCATAGCTTGCAGTCCATTTGAGAAGCAGGAGTAGTATGAATAGGAAAGGAAGAAAAGAGAAGAGAGATTTCTTTGAGGTTTAAAGTTGGATGGCTTTGGCCAAAATTCTGCATAGAAGTCTAGTAAAGACAGAGAGGAGTAGAAGTATCCAATGACTTTGTCTCTATATAAGCCTGGAGAAAGGGTGGATAAGTAAAGACAGGATGCAGTAACTTTCGGTGAGATTACCTTTTTCAAGCTGGATTTGGTTTGAAACCATAAGATATACACATAGATATATATACAAGATTGCATATTTGTCGGCCCATATGGATGGATTTCATATTGAATGCAGGAGGCTTGTGGCCTGGCCCAACATGGGTTAAGCCTCATTCATTATTGAGATATTTTGAGGAGCTTCTAATTTAAGTTAGAAATATTTCATAAGAGTGTTTGAAATATAGTGTTAGAAATATTTCCTCCAACATCATCATAAGAAGTTCATAATGTCAACATCTGACTTATTTGTAACAATTGGTTTTATGACACTATATTTCAATAAGTATTTAGAGACATCATCATGAATAGCTTTTTCAAACCACTCTTTTAGAATAAAATTTGAATATTTGATGGTATCGATCAATTATATTTGATCATGAGATGCACAGTTCCGAAACATATGTTTTTGATAAGTATGAGTAATCTATTAAAAATTGTCAAATGATTAATGAGAAAATTATAAAATACCCTCACAGTGTGATCTTTAGGATTTTAGTTCATACCAATTTGACCCCAGCGGGAAAATGCAAATATTTGAAATTTTATTATTTGAGTCCATTTGTATATGTTTGAGAGTGTTTTGGTGCATGAAAAATGTTGCATATTTTTTAGAATGAGTCCCAAAGATCTGTAGTGAATTTTGGCAAAATCTGAAAAAATGCCACTATTTGAGCGCCTCAATGTTGGGTGTCCGAGAGTCAATGTTGCTAAGGTACCGGACGTCATATAGTGACATTGCAGCACTCTAAGCTCTGGAATTTGGATTTTTTGAATTAGCGTCACAGCAATAGGTGGTAGAACCACAACGTTAGCCCACTAACTACACATTAAATTAATTTTAAATCCACTATTTACTCATTTGAACATCGTGCTAGCCGAATCAAGAGAGAGAATGAGAGGTTTATAGCTAGAGAGAAAGCCCATTTTGAGTGGCTTCGGGTCATTTTTAACCGTGGGCCTGTTTGAGAAAGAAGTTCGGATCTAGGTATGTTATGTTTTGCTTATCTCAATTTTTAATAATTCGATATTTTTGGGATTCTTTTGATAAAAATAAAATTAATATTTTCGTTACAAAAAAAATGTAAATAACTTTATATTTATAAAACTTTAGCGGTCAAACTTTTTATATATTATAGAGATTGAGATTATGAATATTTTGAATATTTTTTATTATTTTTTTCACTAGGTGTTTTGAAATTTGTACTATTTTTATTGAATAGAAAATAACATGAACTCTGAAAAATAGTGTCGTAGTATCATTAAAGTCTTAAAATGATATTGTATACAATCTCTAAAAATTTGATTATATTTTAAAATTATAAATTTATGCTCAATAATGCCTATGTTGCCTATTGTAATTTTTGAATTTAGTATAATTATGCTTTAATTTTAATGAAATGCATAAAAAAATATGTATAATGGTGAAAAAAATTTGAGATGATGTGATGTTATGCCAGATCTAGTGAGATATCGAGGTAAAATTTTATAATGCCAGAGCGAGTGGGCTATCGAGATGGAATTATGTTATGCTAGAGCCAATAGGTAGGGGTGTCAATTTTGAGTCACGGGTCGAACTCGACACTATTCGGGTCAACCCGAACCTGACCTATTTTTGTAAACAAGTCGATTTTCCAGACTCGAACCCGACCCGCTCCGGGTTCGGGTCAATATGACCGACCCTAAATGAACTGGGACGGTAAAAAAAACTGCTAGTTTTTCGGTCCAAAAACAGGACAATCTTCTCTTTTTGGGTCAAAACCTGGTCAATATCGGGTTGCCGGGTCAAAATGGGTTTTCGGGTCAAAACAGGTCAATTTCGGGTCAACAAGTCAACCATACCTGATTTTTGAAACAGGTCGAATTGTTGAACCCAAACCCGATCTATTTCAGGTTCGGGTCAACCCAAACTCAAAATTTTCGGGTCAGGTCCAATATTGACACCCCTACCAATGGGCAATTGAGTTGAGATCCTGTTATGACAGAGCTAGTGGATTGTCGATGTGGGATTATGTTGTTGCAATCCAAGTGCCAAATTTGTGTTTTGTTAGTAACAAATATTATTAAATTATATTTAATTTATCCTATATATATATATATATATATATATATAGGTTAGAAAATCTTGATTGGATAATATAGGTTTGATTTATACAAGAGTATGTACTTTTTATTTTCTTGTGTCTTTTGACATATAAATGTGTATATTAGCTTAACAATTGTGTGCACACACACGTGAGGAATGAAAAATAAATAAATAAAAAAAATTCTTTATTTTCATAATATTATACGATCTCAATTGTATTGTATAATTAGTTCAAACATAAATTAATTAAAATATTTAATTCAAATAAAAAATTAAAATTCACATATAACTAATCGTACAGTACAATCATACATCGTACTGGACAATCAACTATAATCAGAAACCTAACCGTCGAATTTAGCTTACCTAAAATAAGCAATTTTAAACTATTTATAATGTATGAATCACTTCATACTGTACAATCATTTAAATCATTGCATAATTAGACTAGTTAATTAAGCAATCTAATTAGTTTTGATTGATTACATATCGTATTGTACGATGATATATCGTATTGTACGAGTTACGTCGAGGGGTCTTTGGATGAAATTTTGTTCGTCCAATACGATCAAAAATCATACTATATGAATCACTTGAGGGCCTTATGGATGATTTTTGTTCGCATGTACGATCCGATATTGAGTTATTCTAATCGTATAGTACTACTATTCATTGGTATAATACAATTAAATTATTCATTATACAATACTACAAAAGGAGAATTAAACTAACCGTACTATATAATCTATAGATCTCACTGTACGAACAATGACAACTAAATTACAAATTGGGGTTTTCTTGAGACATACTATTTAAATATCTCTTATTTTGTTTGAGATGTCTTTTGGCAATTAATGGCTTGGTTCTTCTATAAGATAGGGTTTGAAGAGAGAGAGTAGTTGAGGCAGAGGGAGAAGAGTCTTGTGAGTGCAAGACAGTGTGAGAGGGTGTTTCTCACATGATTGCTCTAGTCAACATCTACATAGTTCCTCCTTGTGTAAAAATTTTCTTGAGTGAAATTTTGAGAAGAAGTTCTTGGAGTCAAACGGCCACTAACAACTTTATCGCACCGAAGAAAGTGAAAGGGATTCAACTTCTATGCCGCACCGAGAAAGGTGAAAGTGATTTAGCTCTCAACTGCGCGCACTGTTGGTGAAAGTGATTCTTGTAAAGCTTCTTCGCCCTACTGTATGGACAAAAGGATAGACTAAAATATTTAATGCAATATCTGGAGATGAGGACTCCAGGGACTCCAGGGAGTGGATATAGATTAAGGTTGATGACCACTATAAATTTATGATGTGTTTGTTCTTATTTCTTTCGGCACTTTATTTTTTATATTTTTATTTTTCTCACACATTTTCTTTCTTCCAAAATTGACTTGGAAATTAATATTGTTATTTTGAGATTGCTTTGGAATTAACTTTTGTTAAAAAAGAAAAAGAAATAAAAATCTGAAAATCAAAAGAAGAAAAATATTTTGCAATTCATTTTTTTACAAAACCAAAACAGAAAATTAATATATGGTTTTCCTATTATTAGCTTCCACATTACAAAATCTGATCTTGAATCTAAGTAGTGAATTTGGTTTAATTTTTTGAAAGGGGGTTTTTTGAAAGAATTTTTTTAATACTAATTCATCATCTGCTTGGTATACCTTTCATAATTCAAGTGGTTCAACAACTATCTCTTAAACTTTCAATTAATATCAGAGAGGGTTATTTGAATTTGTGGTTTAAAAATCTTAAGAAAAGATCTATGGCACACTTTGGGAAAAAAATATTGTTGAGGGTTATTTAATAAATCATCTACCATTATTTGAAAATATCTCATTTTATTTCTAAAAAGTTTGTGGCATAAGATACAAGATGGCTATGTTGCTTATTTTCACATTGTTAATGGTACTAAAATTGAAATCTTATTCATTGAATGTAGTATATAAGATAGGGATCTTGCATAACTAAATGTGAAATATTTGCATTATTTTTTTATACTTTAAAATCCAAGTATTACATGTGTGTTTCTACTTGCATTATTGTTAAGAGTATCTAGGATTATTTAGGCATTACTTATGAAGGTACAAATGAAGTGAAGCAATTGTTGAGACTTGTTAATTATGAATTTGGTTGTTAGACCTAAGTTTATGTCCCAGTGGCTAATCAAGAGGGTGGTGAATTGGTAATTAAAAAAACTATTTTCCCTCTTAAAATTTTAAACCGATTCAAACTTTTTTAATGAAGTTTTTGAAAAAGATTTTAAAACCATAAATCACACAAAAATAGTAAAGTAAATAAGCAGTGACAAATAAAAAGACACAAGATTTATAATGGTTCGGTCAAACACGACCTACATCCACTCCCTGAAGTCTCCCACTTCAGGTATTGCATTATTACCAATTAGTATATCTCCTTTTGCCCCCACAGCAAGGCGGAGAAGCCTTCTCAAAAATTCTCTTCTACCACTACTCAGTGCTGTAGAGAATCGTCGTCCTTTTACACCCTCAAAGTGTAGGCAGAGTACCTCCCGCTGTTCACACTCTCCAAGTGTAGGCAGAGAACCTTTCGTCCTTTCACACTCTCCAAGTATGGGCAGAGAACCCTTCATCCTTTCACACTTCTCCAAGTGTAGGTAGAGAACCTTCCTGCTGTTCACACTCCTCGAGTGTCGGTAGAGAACCGGATCTCCTTGACAATGTCTTCTCACGAGAAATCTGGAAGGACAAGAGAAAAGAGTGAAGTAATAACAATTCACAAACGAAGATCCTTACCTTTAAATATCAAGTGAACACTTCACGCTCTAGTAGTAAGAAATTTCCTTCAAATACTCTCTCACACTCTCTCCTTCAATCTCTCTACAATTTACATGAAAAAGATTACAAGACAGTTTTAGTAGGACCTTTTATATAAAAGACACGAAAAACCGTTCAATAAACTGCAAAATTTTAATTCTGAACGTACTCGATCATCCCGTACGATCGAAATTCGTACGTACGAACAGTCTAAAAACTGTTGCGTACGAGCCTAAAGTGCATTGGTACGAATGACTTCGTACCCGATCATCGTCACGTACGAACATAGTTCATCTGGTACGATCAGTATGAAGCATGAGTCCAGAGAACATCGTGCTGGGGCAAATGTATAAGTTCATCTTGATGAACAATATTAAGCATGAGTCCAGAGGACATCGTCTTGGGACGAATGTATAAGTTCGTCTGGACGAACAATATGAAGCATGAGTCCAGAGGACATCGTCCTGGGATGAATGTATAAGTTCGTCTGGACGAATAATGCATAGTGAGAAATCAGAGAACATCATCCAGGGACGAATGGTACACTTCATCTGGACGAATAGTTTAAAGTGAGAAATCAGAGGACATCGTCCAAGGATGAACTTGATAAATTCGTCCGGACGATCAGGACTTAGAAAAATTTTCTCACTTTTCTGTTCATTCCATTGCTCTCCGAGGGGTATAACTGACCTGATCGTCCCGTACGATCAGTATAAGAAATTTGACTTTTAAAGATCTCCCCTAGTGTATGTGTGCTAAGTTACTCAATTATAATCACACTCATTCTTACTCAAAATTAACAAAATAAAGACTCCAAATTACAAAATAATATAGTCAGATTTTTATTTGAAGTCTTCACCAATCTGGAGTATGATTTCCTTGAAATATTAGTACACACAAGAGCAAAAAATAATGCTTTCAAAATGTGTTAGACGAAATTAAATAATCAATACAATAATATTTGGAATTATCAAAATAATAAGTTGCAATAATATAAAACATGCAAAAGCTAAGTAATAACTTTCTTAACAGCAATTCCATCTAAATTTACTATTACATGAGCATGAACTATAATGAGACTATTTCTGACATATACACTATCTTTGCTAATATTATAATATCATTGCATGCTTTATATAGAGAACTCTCAAATTCTGAAAATATTAGTAAAATTTTATACTATTTGCCCAATAGTTTTGATGCCAAAGTCACTATAATATGTGAATCTAAAGATTTAAATGTATACTTTATTGATAGTTTATTGGCTCTCTCATTGCATATAAGAAAAATGTGAGCCAAATACTTCATGGTGCAACAACTGTGGCATTGAAGGCCAATGACATGGAAAGCAACAACTTAGAAGCTGAAGGAAGCGAGGATATAGCCTTGATGACTTGACAATTCAAGAGCTTCCTAAAGTGAAAATAAAAATGCCATCATGAGAGGAACAAAGGTAAATAGGGTAAATTTAAAAAAGTTTCATTTGATGTTATTTATTTTAAGTGCAGAAAGCGAGGGCATTTATGATCTGATTTCCCCAACATCAAGAACCACCCTATTAAGAAAAATGGTGAAGAAAAATTTAACTCCAAAAAGGGCAAGTAGAGCACGCAAATGGATTTTTGGGCAGACTCAGTCTGAGACTCATCATAACAAGAGGTAGAAGATGAGAAAATAAATATATATTTAATGACCAATTATTCAATCATTAATTCTGATCAAGAAAATATATGTGGGCTATATTATGATGAGTTGTTTACTATTTGTGAGACCTCGTTCCCTTACTGTTCCTCTCATGATTTGGATTTTTTCCTCTCAGGATCGTCCAGGACGATTGGAAATCGTTCAGGCCGATCGGCACTGTAGAAAATATCGGCCTGAGAATAGTTCTGGGAATCGTCCAGGA
>NW_021319635.1:107662-121707 GCF_001605985.2 Dendrobium catenatum
TTTTGTCTTTTGATTGATTTTAATTCTTTTGTACTCAGGATAGATTTCAGAACTGATGATTGTAGTGTAGTTTCTGAGTATTGTACATGACCTTTTGAGTTATAGATCGACTTGTATATTGATGTTTTAAATTTCATAGATGTTTGGTAGACTGTTTAATTGAAGGTTTTAGATAACTCTGGTAAATTGTTTGGGAATTGATTGACATTCTGTCCAAGTTAGATCTTGGGGCATCACACTATTTCTAAGAAAATTCATGACTCATAAATAATTGAAAAAGCAACATATCGTTTTGAAAAGGAATTTTTAATTTTGAAAGAAGAGCTTGCTAATTTACTTAATGAGCATTCAACTTTCAAAGCTGAACATATCACATTAGACAAGGAACATGCATCTATACTAGATGAATTTGATGATTTAAATTAGAAGTACATTGCATTAATAAAGTCACATAGTTCCTTAAAAAGTGCGCATATTGAGATAGAGGAAGCATTTAAGGAACTAGAGCCACTTGTAATAGAGTTAGATTCTAGTGAGGATGCATTGAAATTTAAAAGTGGCTAGTTATAAAAGTGTGAATGATTATTTATAAGAAAAAAATAAAATCACTATAAAATAACACCAAGGCCTACACTTTTACTAAAACCACAGCTAGGACACATCATGGACCATATATTCCTAGAAAGAGGCACAATCCCCACATAAATTAGTGAACTCATTTCTAGGGGTTAGGTGTTACTCTTGTGACATGTTAAGACACGTAGCACAAATATGCATTATACACCAAAAGTTCATCACAACATATCATGCATAACATTCATTCATTGAAGCATAAGATGGAATCTAAACTCACATGAGATCCCAAATCTAACCTTTGATTGACTTTGTAGGGATGCTCTCACAATAAGGATAGTGAGAATATATGGTACCTGGACAATAACTGCTCAAGACATGTGATTGGAGACTTAGCAGTTCATTATGCATGAGACTAGGAGCATAGGCAAGTAACTTTAGGAGACAACACTATTAGAAAAGTGGCTGGCTTAGGTATAATTAGCAAAACAAATTATTTTTTTATTGAAAATATTTTTTTAGTAAAATAATTGAAGCATAGTTTACTTATGATTAGTCAATTCTGTGATAAGAGCTTTAGTGCTAAATTTCTTTCAAATAAGTGTTCAATTATTTTAAATAGAAAGATGATTCTAGAAGGTAAGAGAATTAATAATGTTTATATGTTTGAACTTGCTTGCATTGATATTTATGATAATTTCTGTTACTTGAAAACTATTATGGATGATTTGTGGCTATGACATAGGCGATTATGTCATGCTAGTATGAAAGCTCTTAAGAAGATTATCTTGCAGGACCAAGTTAGAAGCATTCCCGAGCTAGATTTTTCTAAGGATCATATGTGTGATGACTATCAATTAGGAAAGTAAATATGGTCATCCTTTCATTCTATTAAGGATATTACTACCACTAGACCATTAGAGATCTTATACATGGATTAATTTGGCCCCATACGTTAGTATAGCCAGTCTAGGTGTTAAGAGCTTTGGATTTGTGATTGCAGATGACTTTTCTAGATTCACTGGAGTTAGATTCTTAACACATAAGAGTGCGTCATTCGATGAGTTTAAGATTTTCTCCACTTAGATTTAGAGTAAGCTAGATTCTTTGATATCTATAATTCATAGTGATCATAATGAAGAGTTTGAAAATGAAAGATTTGAATTATTTTGCAAAGGGTTTGAGATTGATCATAATTTTTTTTGCCCTTAGGACCTCACAACAAAATGATATAGCTGGAAGAAAAAATAAGACACTAGTGGAGGTAGCTAAGGCCATGTTGGTAGAGGATACCCTCGAGAGATATTTTTAGACATAAATAATGAATACTGTTTGCTATATGCTGAGTAGAGTAAACATTGCCCATATTATATGATATTGTTCACATTGAATGCTACTTACTTTTATAGTTATATGTTTATACTTATGTTAATTTAATGATTACATGTATATTGTTTCCATTATCTTATATTGATTGTAGTTATAGATTTTAGTAACTTATTGAGCTATTCACTCATTCTATGATTTTTATATATTTTCAGGAAGAGCTTATGACCCAATAGAGTGAAATAGATCAAATATTCGAGTTTTATTTTATTATTCATATTTGTTTTATTTTTATAGTCAGGAGTAGAAAGATAGACTGATATAGTTATTGATTTCTTAACTATTATAAATGAGTTTTGAGAAATGAATATAGATAGGTATTTTGAAGAGTATGATTTATAATTTACTTCAGCTGATGATTATATTAATTAAAACAGATGAGTAGCTCTTGTAGACTAATTAACAAATAAATAAACAATTCTATCAAAATTAAACATAGGTGTTACAACATATATCCAACTGTCACTCATGTTAAATGCGTTGATCCTTTGACATATGCATAGCTTTTATTTGTATCAAAATCATCACTCGCAAAACCTATTATGAAATAGTAATAACATAATTAGTGAATCGAGATATTGCTTGCGAGAACAAATATTACAACAAAAGAATAAAGAAAAAGAGAGAAGCCGGTGAAGAAGAGGAAGGAGGAAGGAGATCCTAATCACTAGATAATTAAATGAATAAGAAAAAAGAGGGTAAAAGAGCATAGGTCGATGATGTAATTGCAAATTTAGTGGAAAGAGATCACAGTCGTTGAAATTAATTATTCACACCACCAAATTGCACGAACATAATGAAAATCGGTGGGCTCGCCGCTATTGATAAGATCGATTAGCCCAAAGAGAGAGCACATTCCTCCTCAAAGAGTGATCTTGCCTTTCTAAGCATTCAACAAAGAACCATCTCAAATACTTGAGATAACCTATCAAAGCAACATTTTTAATTATTCAAAAATCTTTCCAAAGTTTTTTTAATTTTTATTTTTTGAAAGGTAAAACACTTTCTAGAAGATAGAAATAGAGTTAAATCATTGATTCTACTTATTCTCTTATTCTTTTTTAATATATTCCAAATATATAAGATAATTAGGAAACTATATGCATATCAAAATAACTTAAGGATCAATAATCTCATTTTCCTAATAAACAATTTTTGACTAAAAAATTTATTTTAAAAACACTACTAAATCAACACATCTTACTTTTAAACTCCAAATTTTTTTAAATAGAATCTTTATATAAATATATAATTATGTGTATTGTAAAAATATTCAAAAAAAAAAATCTCTAAATTTTGATTTAAAATATTATATGATAAAAAATATTATCATTATATAATTATTATATTATTTAAATCATATTAAAGTAATATAATATTTATTACATTATTCAATTCAGCCTCCCGGCACTAAAAATCTGTTTTAGGAGTACTCTAGGGTTTTGGAGGTGGAGGAAGACGAGAATGGCGTCTCTTGGTTCACTAAAGTCGGCTGTATTCGAAAGGGAGGAAAGAAAAATGTAAGTTCTAGCTGTTCTGCTCGTTGATTGTGTATTTGATTCTCTTTCCGCAAAAGGGAATTATTGTTACTGGTTGCAGGCAATACCAATCTCATATCCGAGGGCTTAATGCTTACGATCGACATAAAAGATTCATGAAAGACTACGGTATGCCGCACTCGCTGGTTCTTTTTATGATTTTCTCTACTTTCCAGTACTCCTTAACTAGATACATTAATAATTCTCGCATATTTTTGGTCTCTATGTTGTGTTCATGTGTCCTTAGATGTTAAAAATGGTTTATTTTCATGTTTGAAAGGATGGTTTCGAGAAAGGATGAATTTGAAATGCCATAAAAAATCAAGAATAAAGTGCGATTAGTATACTGACAATGACGAGTACCTTTTTGTGGCCAATGTTTCCCTTTTAGTTTATGAAATGAATACTATTTTCTTGTTGACTGGATCAGGATATTGATAAGATGATAACGTGTAAGTTGAGCCTTCCAAACTAATAATATATTTTTGAAAAATAACTGTACTTGTGATGTTGCTTGGATTGATCTTAGAATTAAATGTGGCATTACCAACTGAATTTAGTAGCCATCTCCTCATAAATAATGCAAGTACTTGATTTGTAATTTTGAGTAATGGGAAAGAATGATGCGGCAAACAAGTAAGACAACAAAGAGAAAGGCAGATGCGAACAAGTTAAAAAGGAGAAAGTGCACATATTGGGATAACAACTATCGTTGATAAGGTTGTGGAAATCAATTGTGGTTGTTTTTGCTTGTAAAATGGTAGAAATAGAAGCACCAAAAATGTGGGGAGTTTGAAAAAAAAAAGTGAAGTGAATAGGAAGAATAAGGTTTAGGCTAAGAATATGGTTAACATATGTTTACAAAGATTTAGGTAAATCGGAGTTTCCATCACATTTTTATTTTAAGGTTTACATTGGCCATTATTTAAAGCTAGCTACAAAATAGTTGGGATAATGCTGATGAAGTTTGGAAATGATTTTATTTGATATTATTAATCATTTTGATTTCTATCCTTCATTCTTTGGTATGCATCCTTATCTATCTAATCCTGTGAGTTTTAAATTTCTCATAAACACCATTGGGTTGGGTTTCAAAATTCAATAAACTATAAAGTTGCACACTATTTAGGATATGCCAAATGATTAGAAGAGTTAATATCAACTGGACCTTTGGTAAAATGGTAAAATTTTTGGATGATCCTTGTCCCTTTTTTGTTGTCTTATATACTTCAAATATTATTGATGCTACTTCCTGTTCAATTAAATTGAATTAATCATGGTAATTATAACTAATGCCATATTTCTTGGGTAGAAATAGAGACAAAATTAAATGATAAAAAGCATATGTACTCTCATTATATCAAATTCAATCCATCGATGGTTATTTTATGCCTATACTAGTCAATACCCTTATGTTGCTAGGGCCTCATGTCGTTATTATAAGGCCTTGGCTTGTGTTAAGGTGATTAAAAGCTTGAGTGAACAAATTTATATTAAAAATGAGTAAAAATTTAATTAAATTTTGTAATTAATATTATGAGTATATATGTAATTTGTGATTGAATAAAATATTTAAGACGCAGGATTTGATAGATATACTATAGTTTTAATTTTCAATTTTTGTTCAAATTGAAGCATAACATCATACATGATATGATAATTATATATCAGTTAAAGTAACTATATTCAAATTTAAAAATAATAACGTGCAGTGTGAAAGTTAGCTTGTAAATGTGTTTGGAGTTGAACTCAAATAAAAAATAATCTTATTCATGATGTGATTGTTAGCTTTTAGTTGTGGTTTAATTCAAATTCAAAACAAGTGTGTAATGTGGCAACCATATAATGTGTAAAGTGTCATTGCCTGGTTCACCTATTACTATGTGCTATTTTCCTATGTGTTATCCTTTGCATAATTTATGAATGGGGTCACCTATTACTATATGTGAAGGGATTTTTTTGGGTGGAAGTAAAATTTGAGTTAATTCTTTGCATATTAGTGGACATTCAGGAAGATTGCAAATATTGAGCTATTTATTTGCTCTATCCAAATGCCCTATAGCAAAAAGATGATGAACAGTCTCCATCATTGAAGTTAGTGTTGGAGGCTACATGCATCTATACATTGTTTCGAGAGAGCTGTTTGTTATTTAATTTATTTAACATTTCCTCTACAATGCTTATTGATTGTATCTAATTTGAATTTCAAAATATTTAAGTTTTCCATTACTTTAGATTCTATGGCATCACCCACAAGTGCCATGATAACTTCGCCTAATTATTGTAGAAATAAAACAAGAGTGATGGAATTAGAGCAGTAGATAATTTAGTAATTATGAACTCTTCTTGTAATGAGATGAGCAGTTTCTTTTAAGCCGGAGCCACCAAATCATATATATTAATCGGAAGGAAAGAAAAATCTTATTTCAAAGAGTGCAAGAAGGTTTTAGGAGAAAGATTGTCTATACAAGATGTGGTAGAAGTTATGGATGTGTATCACATGAGTTTAAATAAATGATCCAAAGAAATAACTACCCTAAGTCATGCAACTTGAAATGTGAGAAGTTAATCTTTTAAGTAAATTTATTAATTGTTCCATATAATTTGTTATACATGTTAAATTGAAATTCTCTAGTTGAGAAAAACTTGATTCGGGGTAAGATATTTTCATTTTAGAAGTTTATCATTGAAATTTTTGAGAGAGTTTAAGATTTGATCTTGCATTTATAAGGAAACTTAGTGGTAAAGTGCTTGAATAAAAAGCTATTAAGGTTTATAATACTTATAAGGAAAGTAGAAATGTCGAAAAGAGGTTAGTAAGAAAAGTAGAAATTTTAACTTTTAATGATTTATATATTAAACTCGGTGATATGGAAGGAAAAAAGGAGATACATAAAGTTTCTATGGCAAGAGATATGGGTAATATATCTAAAAGTTTTGATCAAGTTAGATGCATTAAAAATGAAGATAATGAAAACTTTATTAAAAGTGAAGGCATCAAGATAGAATGATGCTACTTTGAGAGGTTATTAAATTTGAGTATTGAGGAAGAATTTTTTGGAAGACTAAAGTTAACAATGTAGTGACATGTATTATGGAGTGATTAACAGGTGTGGCTAGTTATGAAGAAAATACATGACTTAAGTTTTAAGTGCATATAAGATATCTATTGTGATATTAAGAGTTATGAGTGATGGTATTGAGATTTAGTCAATGAGCCTTCTCAATTAAATTTTCTAGGCTAAGTGAATACTGATTGGTTGGAGGAAAGGTATTTTGGGATTAATATTTAAGAAAATAGAGATGTTTAGGATTTTATAATCATAGATAAGCTAACTTATGATTCGTACAATAAAGTTATGTGATAGAAAAATAGAACATAGACTTTGAAAATTATGTTAGTGCCAGAAAATCAATTCAATTTGTGCTAGAAAGATTCACTATAGAGGTGCATTTTGCAATAAGACAATTGATGGATAAGCATATGTAACAAAGAATGGATCTCCTTGTGAATTTTATTGATCTTAAAGTTCTATAATCAAGTATCTCGAAAATTGAATTGGTGCATAATATGAAAAAAAAAAGATATTTTGAAATTATTAATGAAAAGTATAACATAGCAGTGAATAGTATTAGCCATAGTTGTGGACTCAGCATGTAGTTCCCAATCACAATAGGATTACATTAATGATAATCATTATGTCTTGTTCATTGAGTTGTTTAAGAATATTCTAAGCGAGGTACCTTGTTGTATGCTTTTACATGCAAGTTCCAACATACACGACCTCTATCGAAGTAAGTGAAAAGATAAAAATATAAAAAATAGGTTTAGAAGACAAATAACTTAAGATTTGTTGAACAGGACGACATTGAGAAAAAAGTTGATTAGAATTACAATTAATTATACTCAATAATACTAACAGCCAACTACCCAATGAACAGAGGTTAGACAAGATAATATGCTTCTATACCCAAACCGAAATGAAACATTGGATGCAAAAATTGCAACAAACTCAGGATTTCCAACTATGCCAACTTATTAATTCTAGTCCAAACCCATTTCTTTTAGGTTGCTGTTTCCCTCAATCCAACAGGCCGCTGTTTTCAGGAATCCAGAGAGCTTCCCACGTAATAATCTTGCAGAAAATTGGCTGATAGGCCTTTACAAATGGCTGAACAGCAATGGGTTGTCTGATTACTATTCAACCGCAGTTGTAATTTAACAAAAAGTAGGTAGATTATGGCATCAACTTAATAGAATTAATTACAGAAAATTGTTAGTTAATCAGAGAACCTTATTTAGGCTATTCTTGAAGCAAAAATATGAGAATCCCGGGTGTAGAATATCCATTCTTTAAGATATTCAAAGATTCTATCAAGCTGGTTTAGGTTATTCTTGAACCACTAAATTCTGGATTAACTGGCTGATTTATTTTTTGGATTCAAGAACTTGCTTTCCAGGCGGATTCTAGTGCAATTCTTTTAAAAAATTAGATTACAGCCTGCTGAATTCAAGGCAAACTGCTAGGAAAAATAGCCATATGTCTTTACTGGTTTGATTCCTCCGTGGAACAATGTCTAACTTCAGTGCAAGAGGGCTAGGAAGATAGTAGGATGCTCTCAAGGGCTTGGGTCTGGCCTGGAACAAACTGTAGCAATACTTGGATGGCCTTTTAGAATTTTGCCGGTTGGAAACTCCCTAAAAGGGAACACCAGTAATCACTAGGGTAGGTTAGGAAACCTTGGCAACCAATCTTTGGAGCCCACTATGGTTCCCTCTTCTCCTCACTTCACCTAGAGTAAGTGAAATCCACCCCATGGGTAGGAAATTCCTTCTCTACTAGGATAACCTGAACTTGAATCTCCAAAAACTTCCCCTTCCTAACATATAGGAAAGCAATTTATAACTCTTAGTCCCCTAGTTACTAAAGTAGGCCTTAATAAGGAAATAAGTTAGAAATGTCATCTAAGTAAAATTTTTTAATAGAAATGACACTCTTATAATTATATATGTCATTCTACTCGAGTTGAAGAAGACTCGTCCTTGATGTATTAAATATTATCTTTTTCATAGTACGGTGAAAGCATTGCAATGTTGAATGTTTTGGTTGGGTAATTACTTCATGCAAAATTCTCGTTTGTTGATACAGGCTCTTTTGATTATCTAGAATTCAACCAACTTCGACCAAAGTGTTTTAAAGAATGGTTATCTTTGACTAAAGATATAAAAAAATTCTATTTTGGACACTAGATTTGTGTTTTAATTTCTATTATAATGTTGAAATAATTCAATCCACTGTGTATGCTTATACTTTGTATGAAAACAAGTCATGGTCTGATTGTAATAAAGTCTAAATACTATTTGCTATACAATCATCATCTTGATTTTCTTCTATATTTACGAGAGCATCCATGGATGGGGCTCTTGCATTGCTTTTAAGAAGATAGATTTAAATTTTATATTATCAATTCCATCATTTCCTTAATATTATATTTTATTGGCATCCAAACCACTTTGTTACTTATGCATTTTAAAGTTTAAGTGTTCTTGTAACTGTCATAAATAGTATGCTTATCTTATTGTCACGATCATAGTTAAAGTTGGTGGCAGGCATCCATAGGAATAACATCACACCAAACCTCCTCTTGTAATTTTTTGCATATAGAAACTTGCACTAAACATTGCTTTGTCGCTTTTATTTTTTTTTTCCTTTATGAAGCCAAGTTAAGTTTTAAGGTGTAGGGTGCTCTTGTGTAGGAATGTTTTTTTTTCACCATATGATTAGAGACAACATTCTTATAACTTCCCCCATCGATTATCATATTGCACACTTTCCCTTGTGCTGTGCATCTAGCATGAAAGATGTGTTGAAGCCAATCTAACTCTGGATATATAGCAGTGCTAAAAACCCTTCAATCACAAGAAATTCTTCATCATCCACATACATTAGTTGATCATCATCACTAGGAGTGTCTTCTAGTTCATTTTCTTCTTTAGGTGGGGCCCTCTTCAACTAAAGATACAACATGTCCATATGGACAATTTGATGCGATATATCCAAATAATAAGTATATGACACACAATTAGATGTACGTGGATTTGAGCGTTGGTAGTAAAATTGATGTGAAACGTACATGCGATGATGAGTTTCGTAATGAAAGCTTGCACGCTTAATTTTAGATAGAACAAATAATTATATTTTTATAATAATTTGAACGACGAGATAAAACATTAAGAACGGAAAAACGAGCTTACGGTTGAATCACACGGGTAAGAGTTAAGATCATATAACAATCAAGTCAATCTAACGTTGCGTACATGAATGGTTTTCCACAAATATCCCTAAACTAACAATAAGATTAGTTGTTCTGAGAAGATCCCTCACACAACTCATCCAATTACTAGGTTTTAGCGGAGAAGATTAGCATGATTTCCATGAATCAAGATATCACAACAATAGAGAAGTAACTACAAAGATAAAAGGGTCGGATGATGAGTTTACCCAAAGAAATAGAAGACATGAAGCTTTAGTGGCTGTTTGAATGCTTGAGATGAAGTAGACGGCAACCAAAACCCTTCTTGATGTGGTGGACAGCACTCGGAAACTTTAGGACCGCATCCGAAGCTCTTCCGACTGGCTGGATAGCAGGAAGAGATGCCGAATTTCTCTGGACAGCAGCAGTTTGGCCTTGGACAGATCTTGGACAGCAACCTTTAAGGTGCAAGAGACGTTGGACGGCTCTTCTAGGCTGCTGGAAACTCGGGACATCAAATTGTGGTCATCCAGTGTGCTGGACAGCAAGATATTCCTGCTGGCGTGAGGAGGCAGCAAGCCAAACGTCAGGACAGAGGCAATTTGGACCTTGGGCGGGACTTGGGGAGGTGGAGGTGAGAGGGAATAATTGATTTCAAATTTCAGATTAGAAATCTGAAATAAAAAAACTGTAATTACGTGGAGAGGGGAGGTAATTAAGAGGTGTTTAAATGGTAATGAGGTGGCAATTAGAGAGAGGCAATAATGGTGAGGTGGCCGGCCATATGGGGGAGAGAGGGGGGCTGGGTATTAAATAAAATGGGGCCCACAATTACAGCAGATTTAATAAGAAATCTGGATTGAAATTTCTGTTGGCTGGCTGCTGGCCGGCTGGTGGGGTTTGCAGGCCGGCGGCCTGGGCGGCTCAAGGGGAGGGGGCGGCGGCAAAGAGCAAGGGAGGGGAAGAAGTAGGGAGAATCTAGGGATCCAAAGAGTGAATTCCAATCTCCACAAATGCTTTCACCCGAACCACCGTGATGACGACGAGATCAAGAAATTTCAAAGAAGAGAAATGGAAGAACAATAGAACCTAGAACTCACAAAGAGATCTAGCTTCTCCTACGAACTCACTAAGAGATCGTGGAGGTTTTGCACTCACGAAGAGAACATGAAATGTCAAAATTTTCATTCATCAAAAACTAACTCTTACATGAGAAAAGGACCATATAAATAGGCCTCAAAAAGACAAAAAAGTAAAGTACTAAAATGCCCCTTGGGCTACAATAGCTACCAAATACCCATAAGGGTAAAAATGGAAAAACATAAAATAAAAATAAACTACTACATAAAATGATGAAAAAAAACAAATCATGATCGTGGCCGTCGATCTCCGGCATCTCCTGAAGGTACATGTGTCGAAATTGCTGCTGATGTCCCCATCAAAAATAGTCATTAATCTAAGTTTTGTGTGATTGAAATGGAATGACAAGAGAATGTGTGAAAATTTTAGAATTGATAACTTGAGAAATGATCTATTTGGGGGATGATGAGAGCATTGATTGAAAATATCGCATTGGAAAAAGAATTTATGTGCTTTGGACATGCACAATGAAGGGTAGAAAATGCACCCATTAGATGTTTAAATAAGATTAATGCCAAACTATTAGGAAGAAAATTGGGTAGAGTTAAGGTATCATGGACCAAATTTATTGAAAAACATTTGCAAGTAGAGATTTAACACTTATTGTGACCCTCGATGAGAATTGAGAACAAATGAAAGATGAGCATTCATAAAGCCAATCCAAATTGTTGACTGATAATGATGATGATGGTTATATTAATTTAGTGTTGGCTTTTGGCTTCTGTGGCCCTTGACTTATTCATATGTGGCAAAAGCAAATTAATTAAAGGGTTATGCTAAGCATGTAGTAATCATTTTTCAGCAGGTTTTGACGGGTTTGTGTTGTAAACGGATTTGTTAACCTTGGGATAATTTTTTTTAATTGGAAAATGTTGGAAGAAATTATATTCATTTTTCAGCAGGTTTTGATGGGTTTGTGTTGGATCCTTGTTTCTTTTGTGCAGATTTGTTGACTTTGGGCTTTTTTTTTTTAATTGGAAAACGTTGGAAGAAATTATACTATAAATAATTTTGGCTAATTGGATAAAAAATCAAGTTTGAATGAAGTTATATTTGGACATGTTATTCCCTCTTAGTGTGAGACTGTGAGGTTTTATTATTTTGATTTGGTTGTTTCTATTATTCTTCCCCGTCCTTAAATCTTGTTTCTAATTTGAATGCATGATTGATTTTTTCAAATTTTTTACAATATTGATTCTATGATGCTTGATTTTGAGCGTGTTGAATGGTTTTTCGTGGTTCCAAATTTCTACATTTCTAAATGTTTATAGTAAAAACTATTGAATTATCTTGAAATACTTCATATTTCGGTTTTCATCATATCTTCTTGATAAATCTTGAAATTAAGAGTTGTGACCTTCAAGTTTTGCATGGCTGTTGCGTGAAGATAGAGTTGCATTAAAAAAAACTAAACTTAAGACTCCCTTACATCACCTAAGATAAGATGGTGAAACATGTAAGCATGCAATATGAAATTACTTGCATAATTAGTTGTTCAAGGAGGCAACATTTTGAGCAAATTGGAATGAAAGTTGATTAGACCAGTGCATAGAAGTTTTACTAGCGTCTAGAAATTCATTTAAAGAAACTTGATGGTGGAATAATGAGATACATAATGCTATTAAAGAAAATAATGACCTTTTAAAAATGACAGCAAATACCATTGATGTATATAATTTTATAAGCCACGAAATTTGTGAATAGGGTTACAAGCAAAACTGGAGCTAAAATTCTTGTTGATATGCAGAGGAGACTAATTTCTTGTGAGGGAGAAAAGGAGATCTTTCAAATTTTTATAGAAATATAAAGGAGTTCTAGAAATGTTGATTAATTTAGGCATTTTATAAGGTAAGGAAATACGTTACTTAAAGATGAAGACCTCACCTAAGACGGAAATTACAACCTACTTTTCTGGCAATCTTAAACTAGATGAAGTCTTCTTTTATGAATATAGATTCGCGATTTTATACCTTGTCTTAATGCTGTTTCTTTGCTTTCAATCCTTAGTCCCCACTTTGGTCTTCATTTGGGAGAAAATTGATTTTTCTTGAGCATCAAAGGGACATCCTTGATGGGTTGGGGCAATTGTTGCACTTGTTTTAGCCAATTTGGCAGGGAATTGATTGTGCAAATTGAACAGTATTACTTGAAGATATTGTCAACTAAGGAAATATCACTTTTTGTCAAAAATATGTGATGTGTAATTAAATCCATTGTTTTTTAATTTACAAATTGGTTGATGTGAATCCTATATTAGCTTTAATTTGTTATTTTTTAGCTTTATCCTACTGAGATCGATGCAATTATGTGATTATGATATCCTTCTTTTGATACAATCAACGGACCTTGGTTCTGCACCAAGATAACCACTGGTAGTTTGCCTTGCATTATTTGTTTCGTGGGAGACTGAGAGTTCATGTGTGTATTTATATACGTGATATATTTAATATGCATTGAACTGTTGTAAAAGGGACCACTTTAATGTTCCTAGCAATACTTTTATTAACAGTTTGTGTCGTGCTCATTTGAGAGGTTCTTCTATCCCCATCCTGAAATCAATAACTTATATCTCCTAAAGAAGTGTTTATCTTGAAGGTTTTAATTCTTTCTGATTTCAAGTTATCTGTCCATTGCAGTTCAATTCTATGGGGATGCAAAGGATTCAGACAAGTCATTTCCCGTCAAAACTGACCATGATACCATAAAAGAAGGCTACAGGTTTGATTATGAGATTCTTTTTGAAAAAAAAAAGGATTTCCTAGCCCAATTTTGATCCGAATGGGCCTAAAAATTGGACGTGAAATTTTTGTTATATTTAAATGGCAATAAGTTATGTGATTTTGATTTGCAGATAAATTTAAACAGTAATGAAGATATTCGTTGTGATTTTGATAGGAAGTGCTTGTATTCACAAGCAACCTATCCAAAATCGGCGAACCAACAGCAGCCAAATGGCTGTCCACAGCAGGAAAAACAGCAGATTTCTGCTGTTTACAGCAGGAAAACAGCACTTGTTCGGGAAAATACGAGAGAAAACTCAAGAAAAGACTGTATTCCACTCGTCGATGAATAAAATAGCAAAGATACAATTGATCCTCAATTCGAGAGGAGGATCGATCTCTCCCAAATCTCTAGACGCCGCTAGAGCCCAAA